>NW_023396813.1:2046047-2219581 GCF_011125445.2 Fundulus heteroclitus
CAGGACCAGAGGCTCCAGTTGGCTGGACAGAGCGCTGCAGGGGAGGAGGTAGAGGAGGAGGCAGAGGAGGATCAGCAGGGCGCTGCACAGGAGGAGGCTGTAGAGGAGGCTGTAGAGGAGGCTGGACAGAGCGCTGCAGGGGAGACGGCACAGGAGGAGGCAGAGGACTCTGGTTGAGGTGCTGACGTAGATCTCCTCGGCTGGATGTGGACGGTGCAGAGGAAGAGGGGCTGGAGGCCTGCTGGACGCTGCTTTGTTTTGGAACAAAGAGGACAGGCACGGTCAGGTCCTCGGGTTCTTCCTCCACAAAGCCTTCATCGCGCACCGCCTCATCATCCATCAGCTCCACCAGCCGATCCTCGTCCTCTGGGTTATCCATTACAGTCAGCGAACGACCAGACTGACTGTAAAGGTACTCCATCCCAAGAAGCTTCCCTGTAGAAGAATGCAGAATACAAATTATTAGTCAAGAATGTGAACTAAGGAAGTATTCAAACATGCACTCCATAGTGGTGGAAAGTAAAAAGTAATAAAAGTGGAAGTAGAAAGTGATGAAACTCCAGGCTCTTTCCTGTACAGACAGGAAACTTTGTTTATTCATCAGGAAGAATAAAAACATATTTTACCACTAAATGTGTTGCTTTGGTTTCTGTGCTTTTAAAATGGAGGATTCCTTTTAGCGCTGCATGTCAGTGTTGGTTGGTGGAAAGACGTCAGCATCAGAAAACCATGGATGCATCTCCAGAGAAACCACTAGAACAGTTTTTTCTTCTGCCAACACGTCTGAGCTAAGGTTAATCATTCTTGCCTGTATATGACCCAGGAGGCTGGTAGCGCTCGTCCAAGGGCCTCTTGAGGATCTTGCGGCTAAGTCGGTCCATGGCCTCCCTGTCTTCAGGTACAGAGAGAAGCCCTCTGGGTCCTGAATACAGGTGATGTGTCTCTGCTGGTCCTTCCAGACCTGCTGAATGCGCTCGTGGTCCACCAGGGGCACTCCCAGAGTGTCCCTCCCCTTCTCACTGTCCATCTCATCGACCAGGGCCTTGATCCTCCTGGCGGTCTCCTCTGCTCCCCTGGTCCTCTTGCGGCAATGAAGAGCCAACTCCCTCCTGGTGATCATCTGGTCCAGGGCCTTCTCAGAGACTGGACCAACTCCCTGGGCCAGAAGCTGCCCCTGCTTGGCCAGCCTAAGAGCAGCAACATCAGCTGGATCCAGCTCAAAGATGCACCTGGACAGAGTTCATGTTCTCTGTTAGACTTAGACTTTAGACAATAAATATACAAACAAGATGAAGACTTTACCTGGACAGTCCAGCCATGAATACTCCATACAGCTGATGAGCCTCAGTGGTGACTCCTGCTGCAAAACGCCGCATGAAGTGCCAGATGTCCAGGCGCACCTGAAGCTCCCTCCACTCAGCGAACATGGCCCTGACCTGTGACTGTCCGTGGGGGCTGCAGCAGTCCCGGTCCACATACATTATGGCAGGAGGTGCCACTCCTGCCTCCCTGTAGCGCCTCATAAGACCAGCCGCCATGGGCCACAGTCCATGGCCCTCTGCTGCTGTCAGGACTGACACCAGAACCTGGCCGTGCTCGTTGCCGATGTTGGTGCACCACCCAGCTGTGTTGGCAGCTGCACCGGCCAGTTTCTTGGTAACCTATGTAAAAAAAAAAAAAAAAAAAAGAACAAACAGTAAAATAAAAACACATACACCTATCTATCTATCTATCTATCTATCTATCTATCTATCTATCTATCTATCTATCTATCTATCTATCTATCTATCTATCTATCTATCTATCTATCTAGATAGATAGATAGATAGATAGATAGATAGATAAGTAAAAGCAATTACAATCATTCACATTTGATTGTTTTTACCTTTTTGGTGGAGTCCATTTTGAGCACGGAGCCAAAGACAGAGGTTATTCTGGCCTTTACCTCAGGCAGCCGTGACAGGACGTCCCTGGCGTACACAGCCAGAAGCCACTTGGGTTTAGGGAGGGCCGGGAGGGGTGGGGGGGGCAGAGAACACTGGCGGCTCGACCAGACAGGAGTCAGTGAAGGGCTCACAGGCAGCAAAGTACTCCAGCATGCGCCGGGTCCATGCTGCGCTGTGCTCCTCTTGCAGCTTCTTGTGAAGCTGCGTGACGCTGTTGCCCTGTGTTCTCTCCCGCATCAGGATGACCACTCTGTAGTCGCATGAGTACCTACGGTACAGACAGGAAAATAGCTCTGCTCAGTGTTTATTGAAGTGATGCAGGAAATTTTCCACCATTTAGTTTAGTGCAGCACAAGCATATTATAGAACATTGCTGTTATCATTAATGTGTCATGCCTGTATGTCAAAAGGGCAGGAAATTTCCCGCGGTGTCCCATGTCCAGCTGTCCCAGGATGTCCTCTGACCAGGCCGGATACTTCTTCTTGCACCCTTTGCATTCTAGATACTCTGTGGCCATATCATACCACCCATCTATGTCCAGCACCTTGCGCACAGTGCTGTACAGGCCAGCTGCAGTCAACCTGTGACTATTGCAAGCTGGCTGGACACAGATGAGTGGAATGGACCACATCTTCAGAGGCATCCAGAGAAACAAAGGGCGGCAGAAGAAGAGATCAGGAGAGGCAGGAGGCTGGGTGAAGGTGGTCGGAGGCTGGGGAGGGTACCACCAGAAGGTGAGCTGTGGCACCAGCTCTGGCTTCCCTGTTTTAGGGTTAGCCCTGAATAAAGCCTTCCGGATCCAGTCCTGCTGGAAAGATGGAAGATGCTCCTTCCAGTGTCCAGGAAGCTCTGCAGGGGGCTGGAACACGGGGCCAGGAGTCCACAGCGCTGGAGGAGCAGGAGCAGCAGGAGCAGCAGGAGCAGGAGGAGCAGGAGCAGGGCCTCTTGAGGCTGGAGTGGAAAAAGTTCCAATTAGTTTGTTGTTAAGCACAGACTGTCGCAGCCTTTCTTTTTCAGCACTACCAGACAGCTACAAAGCTACAACGTTTAGTGCAAAGCATGATGGTTAGGAGAGAGACAATATGATGAGGAGAGGGTGAAGTTATGGAAGGAGTCAATGAAAAGCATTCTGATTTTCACCCATGCACCATTAGGTCAGATACAAGAAGAAAAGTGAGCTGGGATGAGCCAAGTGTGAAACAAAGCAACAGCAACACTAGGAGCACCTCTAACTACAACATTGTGCAGCCACTTAATCCAGGGGGGAGCAGGGAACATGTGAGACGACAACAAGGAGCTTTTGTCGCTGATCGGGATAAAATGAAATAAACATACACCTTTAAATACCCTTTTTGCTTTGAAGAGTGATTGTAGACTGACACTGGGATCAGTGCTAATTCTCTGTGCAATAAGATAAAAGAACATGTTGGGTCATTTAAAAATACTTATGAACACACATTACTTTGTGAAACGTTTGTGATTCACATACCTTGAGGTAGTTTTTCCTCAGCTTGCGAGGCCACAGTCACCATCTCCTGGTCGTCTTGCTCCTTAAAAAAATCCCCAGCAGCACCAACAGCGTCTGTAAAATAATAAAGTGAGCACACGTCGCCAACATCCAGTATCTGCATGTGTGATAATGATGCTCACCACAGTTAAAGAGCTGTCTGCGGGCAGCGGATGTAGATGGAGAGGGGACACGTGGCACTGGAGCTGTCAGAAGTATTTTAATTTTTATATATATATATATATATATATATATATATATATATATATATATATATATATATATATATATATATATATATATATATATTTTTTTTTAAATATGACGTATACAACATGAAAATCACCACAGTACTTACAGGGTTTGGCTGGAGAAACAATTTTTCGTGCCAACTGTGAGGGAGACAAATGCTTCCCACGTGCCAGCAGAGCGTTAATGCCGGCAGCCGTCAGGGGCCTGCTCTGAGTGGCAGCAGGTTGAGTGGCAGCAGGTCGAGCAGCAGCGGAGGAGGAGGAGGAAGGAGCTGTCACAGTGGGCAGGTGGGCTACAGCTGAAGCCTGCCTCTTCAGCACATAGTCCTTGAAAAGGGCCATGTTGGTGTTGGGCCTGGCCTTTGCTGTCTTCAGGTAGGTGACGAGAGCCTGGGCCTCCTTGCCTGGGTCCTCATACACCTCCTTCATGGACCTGCCCTTGAAGTCGCCAAACTCCACCATCAAACACCCAGAGTCACCGCTCCTCTGGGCCTCCTGGAGCAAGGCCTGTTTCTTCCGATACACCTCCACAGCCTCCCCTATCTCCCTGATCTGGGAGGTGTACCTGAGAAACAGGTGTTTGCTGGCCGACAGCGGGTTGTCCCTCTCCTCCTCCCCCATGATGCTGCTGACCAGGTACACCGCGTAACCCAGGGAGTTCTCCAGCAGCCAGCGGAACCTCTGGTTCTGGTGTTTTCCAAACTGGATCTTGAGCCAGAACCAGGAACTGGTCACCAGGATCCCCTCCGTTCTGCCTCACAAAGGCAGTGGCCTCGGCCAGAACCTCCTCCTTACGCCGGGCCCTCCCGGCCACCACCACCGTACTCCTATTTGCCTCCTCAGTCGGCCCCATCAGGAGTCGACCCTGAGGAGTTTTACGGAACACAGGATACGCATACATGATCTAAAAGGAGAGCAGCATAAGCACAATGTGACTGGTAGAAATATCATTTGAAATATTGCACGATCATTACTCTGGATTTTTATGTCAATTTTTACAATCAGCATTTAAAGAACTTACAAATGAGCAGCAGCATTTATTTACCATTTACTGATGCTATAAAGCATCACCAGGTATCAAATATTGTACTATACTGCAAATAAAGCGCATTGTTTTAGGCGGGAATTAAAAAAAAAATAATTTTATAATAAACTTTTTTGCAATAAATGTATTAAAGACAAAAATAAGACTTGTTGGTGTTGTAGTAACAATATTATATCAAGTGTAATTTCCATTTGTTTTTAAAACCGCGCTATTTTAGGCGGGAATTAAGTAAAATTAAATTGGGATATATTAATAATAATTCTATCTAAAATTAATCAACACTTGCTAATATAATCGTGTTACTTGTTCGTATAATGTTGTTGCTATAATACCAAGTGTAATTTCAATTTATTTTCTTGGCGGGAGGTAGACAAAAATCAAAGAAGCCCGCATTTATGATCATTCATAAAGTGATGATCATAACTGTAATCTGAATAGCGCTAAAGCGGGGCGGCCGGCGCGCACAACCTCCGCTAAGCGCGCATTATTACAGCAGCAGCACAGCGCGATCAAGTGTGATCAAGATGCAAACTTGATCACATTCATGTAAAATATTATTATTACTGTATGAAAGTCATAACTAATCTGAATAGCGCTAAACGGGCCGGTTTTAAGTGGGGCGACCGGCGCGCACAACCTCCGCGAAGCGCAGGTTATTACAGCAGCGGGTTATTACAGCAGCGGGTTATAACAGCAGCAGAACAGCGCGATCAAGTGTGATCAAACTGCAAACTTGATCACATTCATGTAAAATATTATTATTACTGTATGAAAAAAGCTTGACGGTCGCTGTACAAGCTAGCGACAGACACAACGGCTAAAACCGAGACGGTAACAGAAAGAGTTCGTATCAATCTGCCGTCTTTGCAGCATGCTCGGTATTTGTAATAAACAAAGAGAGAATATTGATATATATTTTAAACTTACCGCTCGTCAAAGTAGTCCAGACAGTTGTCAACGTAAAGATGACTGCGGAGCGTCTTCCTCCGAGCGCTTATGAGGGATCCGGGTGCTGGAAGGCGATTGGTCAAATGTAAGCCCACCAGCGGGGCAGGTGATTGGCCGAGCGCCGGCAGAAGGCGCGCTGCGATGGGCTGGAGTGGGCTTACTTTGCTTGTAGATCGGGAGACAGCAGGTGCATGCAAGAGGTCGTGGGATCGAAACCCGGCGTGGGAGACTAAGATTTTTGTTATAATCCCCACAGTGTGTATATTAAAACATGTGTGCTGATCCCATTAAGTATTTTTTTGTACCACCCGCCATTTTGAGTTACCATGGCAACGTTATAAATGACGTATTTTCTCCCTATTTGAGGCACATCCCTTTAAAGGATTTGGACCAAACTGACAGAGTACAATCACCCAGTGATACTGAACACAACCATGCTAGCGGCTAATGGTCAGCATGTTGCTAACCGGAAGTAGCTCTAGGAAGCTCCTACAAACTTCTGCTTGACAGATTTGGTGAATTTTAGGATTTTCTCCCTTTTTAGGCACTTCTCAGTACAGGATTTCAACCAAACTAACAGAGTAACATCACCCAGTGATACTGAACACAACCATGCTAGCGGCTAACCGTTAGCATGTTGCCACAATATAGGTATCAAAACGTGCGGTTCGGTCGGCAATAGTGTGCTACTACTTTTATTGGGGTTTCGAGTATCCATGGCGACAAAATTAACGAAAACCCACCCCAAAAAAACCCATAGGAATGAATGGAGTCGGGAAGAAAAAAAGCCTCAAAAGGACCATTTTCAATGCTGTACTGTGTCGTCATGCTTTCACCTACAAACACCGTTTAACTTCCAGTTTGTAGATATATCTCTGAACTACTCAGAAGTGAAAACGGGATGTGGATATCTTTTATAGTCTCTTCACAGTTACTCCTCAAAGCTCATGTCCAAAAATCAGCGAAATCATTGTTTACAATGAAAGTCAATGACGGAATTCTCCAACCGCTAGAGTGGGCCACTCTAGCTTTTTTAAAGATTTCAAAACTCCGAACAACTTGACCTTACTCACTCAATTTTCACTCTATGTAGACAAATTATACATCAAAACGTAGGTATTTTTGTCAGGATTCGGGAAATGTAACCCTCATTGGTGTGGCATTTATAGATTTTTCGCAAATCACCTCAGACCGACACAAACCCGAAACCTCCCCCATTCATTTCCTATGGAGCGGTTTTGAAAAATGACGTCTGAAAATCCAAAACATCACATGTTTTCGCATCGTCACTACTCCTAAACCGTTTTATTTACAGGCATGAGACTTTCACACATGAATGTCCCAACCCTTCTGGCACTCAAGAAAAATGAATTTTGTGGATAACTGTTACGGTTTTTCCACAGGAACAATTTGTTCGGGAGTAGCGAATGTGCAAAATCCTGAAATCGCTTTGGAGCTGCATTTTCCCACATCATCCACTTTTTTACATCGTCGCTGTGCCTACACCGATTTTTGTAAAAATATGAAAATGAGCTACATGGTCATCAAAAGCCTGCTGATACTCACAGTGAAAGAATTATTTTGATATCTCTTATACTTTTTTAGCCAGAGCGATTTGTTCGGGACCATTTTCAGAGGATTTCTGAAATTTCATAAAAATGTCCTTTAGATCATAATTTTTTACGCCTTTATTAAACTTTTTCCAGCAAAAACCGATAGCAAGTCTTCTTCCCCTATCCGTTACGAAATAAACACAGAAAAAATTACGTCTCTACCATTTACGGTTCCGGAGAAATCGTGCGTTGTTCGAGGCAAAGTTCTCCATTATAATCCAATAGGCAGACTTGGACACAAAGTCTCTGCACTTCTTTAGACTGGCCCGCTGCAGCTGTGTCAGTGAGTTTGCATGACGACGGAACTCTGAGGGCCAGTGGGAGACGTTCCATTGAGATAGAATGGCAACTTTCGACGCCAGCTGCAGCGGCTGTGATTAATGTAGAAATCTGAAATTCGCACAGTCACTTCCTCTTAACATTTTAAAATTTTCATGTGACTTTCAGCCATGTGTCAGTTTTCTGTGCCATTTTGGATTTTACATGCTTTCCTATTGGGCCTTTGCTTCCAACAGGACCTGGCATGATGCCCAGACACGACCCAATTGGCCAATACAGCACCACCCACATGTGGGAAATGGCACTACACACAATTTTGGTCAAATGTTGAGTTCTGGGCCCAGATGTGGTGAGGCTGAGTTGCTAAAGGAGGCCAATCTGACCCATGAACTTTGGTCACGTTTGGTGACATTAAGTATTGGCACCCCTATTTGAGGCACTTCCCAGTACAGGATTTAGACCAAACTGAGAGAGTACAATCACCTGGTGATACTGAACACAATGTTGTTAGCGGCTAACAGTTAGCATGTTGCTAACCGGAAGAAGCTCTAGGAAGGTCTCACCAACTTCTCCTTGACAGAGTCTGTTCTTCCTTTAGAGAGAAAGCTCCACAAGAAATTTGGGCTACGTCGCATTAAGCATCTCCAAGCTATGAGGTGTCAAACATCCAATGTTTTTCAACGGGGGACCAAACCCCTTATGGTCCCAATAATGCATGGCCATATATGGTGCCACAGTATAGCTCAGATGGAAAGTGCAGGCTTTGCATGCAAGAGGTCGTGGGTTCGAATCCCGGCGTAGGTGACTAAGATTTTTGTGTTTTAATCCTCACAGTGTGTATATTAAAACATGTGTGCTGATCACATGAAGTATTTTTTTGTACCACCCGCCATTTTGAGTTACCATGGCAACGTTACAAACAACGTTTTTTCTCCCTATTTGAGGCTCATCCCAGTACAGGATTTGGACCAAACTAACAGAGTACACTCACCCAGTGATACCAAACACAACCATGTTAGCGGCTAACGGTTAGCATGTTGCTAACCGGCAGTAGCTCTAGGAAGCCTGTACAAACTTCTGCTTGACAGATTTGGTGAATTTTAGGATTTTCTCCCTTTTTAGGCACTTCTCAGTACAGGATTTCAACCAAACTAACAGAGTAACATCACCCGGTGATACTGAACACTACCATGCTAGCGGCTAACCGTTAGCATGTTGCTAACCAGAAGTAGCTTTGGGAAGGTACTACCAACTTCTGCTTAGCCAGGGTTGTTCTGCCTTTACAGACAGAGAGGGCTGCAGCTGTCAGTGAGTCTCCATGACAACGCTGCTAGCAAGAGGCTCCTAGGAGGTCCATTGACTTAACATGGCACCTTTCGACGACCGCTGCGGGGGCTGTGAAGACCGTAGGAAGCTGAAATTCACAGTGTTGCTTCCTGTTACTATTTCTGACGGTACGGTACGCACCAAGTGGCAGGCGCCTTGCTAAATTTCTTCAGAAATTTTTCTAGTTAGGCGCCTGCCATAGCATTTGCAATGAGGAGGCAGTGCTGTGCGAAGCACAGCACTGCCTCCCATGCAAATGCATGGAGGCACCTATTACTATTCACCTCTAAACGGACTCTTTATTAGGCGCCTGCCTTGCATGTGCAATGAGGAGGCAGTGCTGTGCGAAGCACAGCACTGCCTCCCAATGCAAATGCATGGCCAGGGCCTATTACTATTCACCTCTAAAGGCGTCTCTTTATTATTAGGCGCCTGCCATAGCATTTGCAATGAGGAGGCAGTGCTGTGCGAAGCACAGCACTGCCTCCCATGCAAATGCATGGAGGCACCTATTACTATTCACCTCTAAACGACTTCTTTATTATTAATATTCTTTATTTTTCTTCCTTCACGATTAATGGGGCCCGAACCATAGCGTGCACCCCCACAATATAGGCATCAAAACCTGTGGCTCGATCTCGAGATGTGTGCTACTACTTTTATTGGGATTTCGAGTTACCATGGCAACAAAATTAGCGAAAAACCAACCCCCAAAAAACCCATGATAATCAATGGAGTCGGGTAGAAAGAAAGCCTCAAAAAAGCCTCAAAATGACCATTTTGAAAGCTGTACTGTGTCGCCATGCTTTCACCTATGAACACCGTTTAACTTCCAGTTTGTAGATATATCTGTGACCTACTCAGAAGTGAAAACGGGATGTGGATATCTTTTATTGTCTCTTCACAGTTACTCCTCAAAGCTCATGTCCAAAAATCAGCGAAATCATCGTTTACAATGAAAGTCAATGACGGAATTCTCCAACCGCTAGAGTGGGCCACTCTAGCTTTTTTAAAGATTTCAAAACTCCGAACAACTTGACCTTACTCGCTCAATTTTCACTCTACGTAGACAAATTATACATCAAAACGTAGGTATTTTTGTCAGGATTTGGGAAATGTAACCCTCATTGGTGTGGCATTTATAGATTTATCGCAAATCACCTCAGAGCAACACAAACCCGAAACCTCCCCCATTCATTTCCTATGGAGCGGTTTTGAAAAATGACGTCTGAAAATCCAAAACATCACATGTTTTCGCATCGTCGCTACTCCTAAACCGTTTTATGTACAGACATGAGACTTTCACACATGAATGTCCCAACCCTTCTGGCAATCACAAAACAGGAATTTTGTGGATAACTGTTACGGTTTTTCCACAGGAACAATTTGTTCGGGAGTAGCGAATGTGCAAAATCCTGAAATCGCTTTGGAGCTGCATTTTCCCACATCATCCACTTTTTTACATCGTCGCTGTGCCTACACCGATTTTTGTAAAAATATGAAAATGAGCTACATGGTCATCAAAAGCCTGCTGATACTCACAGTGAAATAATTATTTTGATATCTCTTATACTTTTTTAGCCAGAGCGATTTGTTCGGGACCATTTTCAGAGGATTTCTGAAATTTCATAAAAATGTCCTTTAGATCATAATTTTTTACGCCTTTATTAAACTTTTTCCAGCAAAAACCGATAGCAAGTCTTCTTCCCCTATCCGTTACGAAATAAACACAGAAAAAATTACGTCTCTACCATTTACGGTTCCGGAGAAATCGTGCGTTGTTCGAGGCAAAGTTCTCCATTATAATCCAATAGGCTGACTTGGACAAAAAGTGTCTGCACTTCTTTTAGACTGGCCCGCTGCAGCTGTGTCAGTGAGTTTCCATGACGACGGAACTCTGAGGGCCAGTGGGAGACGTTCCATTGAGATACAATGGCAACTTTCATCGCTCACTGCAGTGGCTGTGATTAATGTAGAAATCTGAAATTCGCACAGTCACTTCCTCTTAACATTTTAAAATTTTCATGTGACTTTCAGTCATGTGTCAGTTTTCTGTGCCATTTTGGATTTCACATGCTTTCCTATTGGGCCTTTGCTTCTAACAGGACCTGGCATGATGCCCAGACATGACCCAATTGGCCAATACAGCACCACCCACATGTGGGAAATGGCACTACACGCCATTTTGGTCAAATGTTGAGTTCTGGGCCCAGATGTGGTGAGGCTGAGTTTCTAAAGGAGGCCAATCTGTCCCATGAACTTTTGTCACGTTTGGTGACATTAAGTATTGGCACCCCTATTTGAGGCACTTCCCAGTACAGGATTTGGACAAAACTGAGAGAGTACAATCACCTGGTGATACTGAACACAATGTTGTTAGCGGCTAACAGTTAGCATGTTGCTAACCGGAAGTAGCTTTAGGAAGGTCTCACCAACTTCTGCTTCACAGAGTCTGTTCTTCCTTTAGAGAGAAAGCTCCACAATAAATTTGGGCTACGTCGCATAAAGCATCTCCAAGCTATGAGGTGTCAAACATCCAATGTTTTTCAATGGGGGACCAAACCCCTTATGGTCCCAATACTGCATGACCTTATATGGCGCTACAGTATAGCTCAAATGGAAAGTGCAGGCTTTGCATGCAAGAGGTCGTGGGTTCGAAACCCGGCGTAAGTGACTAAGATTTTTGTGTTATAATCCTCACAGTGTGTATATTAAAACATGTATGCTGATCCCATGAAGTATTTTTTTGTACCACCCGCCATTTTGAGTTAACATGGCAACATTATAAATGACGTATTTTCTCCCTATTTGAGGCTCATCCCAGTACAGGATTTGGACCAAACTAACAGAGTACACTAACCCAGTGATACCAAACACAACCATGTAAGCGGCTAACGGTTAGCATGTTGCTAACCGCAAGTAGCTCTAGGAAGCCTGTACAAACTTCTGCTTGACAGATTTGGTGAATTTTAGGATTTTCTCCCTTTTTAGGCACTTCTCAGTACAGGATTTCAACCAAACTAACAGAGTAACATCACCCGCTGATACTGAACACAACCATGCTAGCGGCTAACCGTTAGCATGTTGCTAACCGGAAATAGCTTTAGGAAGGTCCTACCAACAGCTGCTTAGCCAGAGTTCTTCAACCTTTACAGACAGAGAGGGTTGTAGCTGTCAGTGTGTCTCCATGACAACGCTGCTAGCAAGAGGCTCCTATGACTTAACATGGCACCTTTCAACGGCAGCTGCGAGGGCTGTGAAGACCGTAGGAACCTGAAATTCGCAGTGTTACTTCCTGTTGCTATTTCTGACGGTACGGTACGCACCAAGTGGCAGGCGCCTTGCTAAATTTCTTCAGAAATTTTTCTAGTTATTCTTAATTTTTCTTCCGTCACGATTAATGCGGCCCAAACCGTAGCGAGCACCCCCACAATATAGGTATCAAAACGTGTGGCTCGATTACGAGATGTGTGCTGGTACTTTTATTGGAGTTTCGGGTTACAATGGCAACAAAATTAGCGAAAAACCACCCCCAAAAAACCCATAGGAATGAATGGAGTCGGGTAGAAAGAAAGCCTCAAAAAAGCCTCCAAATGACCATTTTCAACGCTGTACTGTGTCGTCATGCTTTCACCTACGAACACCGTTTAACTTCCAGTTTGTAGATATATCTGTGAACTACTCAGAAGTGAAAACGGGATGTGGATATCTTTTATCGTCTCTTCACAGTTACTCCTCAAAGCTCATGTCCAAAAATCAGTGAAATCATCGTTTACAATGAAAGTCAATGACGGAATTCTCCAACCGCTAGAGTGGCCCACTCTAGCTTTTTTAAAGATTTCAAAACTCCAAACAACTTGACCTTACTCGCTCAATTTTCACTCTATGTAGACAAATTATACATCAAAACGTAGGTATTTTTGTCAGGATTCAGGAAATGTAACCCTCATTGGTGTGGCATTTATAGATTTTTCGCAAATCATATCAGACTGACACAAACCCGAAACCTCCCCCATTCATTTCCTATGGAGCGGTTTTGAAAAATGACGTCTAAAAATCCAAAACATCACATGTTTTCGCATCGTCGCTACTCCTAAACCGTTTTATGTACAGACATGAGACTTTCACACATGAATGTCCCAACCCTTCTGGCACTCACAAAAAATGAATTTTGTGGATAACTGTTACGGTTTTTCCGTAGGAACAATTTGTTCGGGAGTAGCGAATGTGCAAAATCCTAAAAACGCTTTGGAGCTGCATTTTCCCACATCAACCACTTTTTTACATCGTCGCTGTGTCTACACCGATTCTTGTACAAACATAAAAATGTGCACCATAGTCCTCAAAATCCTGCTGATACTCATGGTGAAAGAATTATTTTGATATCTCTTATACTCTTTGAGCTACAGCGATTTGTTCGGAACCGTTTTAAGAGGATTTCTGAAAATCCATAAAAATCCGATTTAGATCATAATTTTTTACGCCTTTATTAAACTTTTTCCAGCAAAAAACGATAGCTTTTCTTCTTCCCCTATCCGTTATGAACTAAACGCAGAAAAAATTACGTCTCTACCATTTATAGATCAGGAGATATGAAGCGTTGTTCGGGGCAAAGTTCTCCATTATAATCCAATAGGCAGACTTGGACACAAAGTGTCTGCACTTCGGTAGACTCGCCAGCTGCAGCTGTGTCAGTGAGTTTCCATGACAACGGAACTCTGAGGGCCAGAGGAAGAGGTTCCATTGAGATAGAATGGCAACTTTCGACGCCCGCTGCAGCGGCTGTGATTAATGTAGGAATCTGAAATTCGCACAGTCACTTCCTCTTAACATTTTAAAATTTTCATGTGACTTTCAGCTATGTGTCAGTTTTCTTTCCCATTTGGGATTTCACATGCTTTCCTATTGGGCCTTTGCTTCCAACAGGACCTGGCATGATAACCAGACCCGACCCAATTGGCCAATACAGCACCACCCACCTGTGGGAAATGGCACTACACACCATTTTGGTCAAATGTTGAGTTCTGGGCCCAGATGTGGTGAGGCTGAGTTGCTAAAAGAGGCCAATCTGACCAATGAACTTTGGTCACGTTTGGTGACATTAAGTATTGGCACCCCTATTTGAGGCACTTCCCAGTACAGGATTTGGACCAAACTGACAGAGTACAATCACCCGGTGATACTGAACACAATCATGTTAGCGGCTAACTGTTAGCATGTTGCTAACCGGAAGTAGCTCTAGGAAGGTCTCACCAACTTCTGCTTCCCAGAGTCTGTTCTTACTTTAGAGGGAAAGCTCCACAAGAAATTTGGGCTACGTCGCATAAAGCATCTCAAAGTTATGAGGTATCAAACATCCAATGCTTTTCAATGGGGGACCAAACCCCTTATGGTCCCAATAATGCATACCCATATATGGCGCTACAGTATAGCTCAGAAGGAAAGTATAGGCTTTTCATGCAAGAGGTCGTGGGATCGAAACCCGGCGTGGGAGACTAAGAGTTTTGTATTATAATCCCCACATTGTTTGGATTAAAACATGTGTTCTGATCCCATGAAGTATTTTTTTGTACCACCCGCCATTTTGAGTTACCATGGCAAAGTTATAAACAACGTATTTTCTCCCTATTTGAGGCTCATCCCAGTACAGGATTTGGACCAAACTAACAGAGTACACTCACCCAGTGATACCAAACACAACAATGTTAGCGGCTAACGGTTAGCGTGTTGCTAACCGGAAGTAGCTCTAGGAAGCCTGTACAAACTTCTGCTTGACAGATTTGGTGAATTTTAGGATTTTCTCCCTTTTTAGGCACTTTTGAGTACAGGATTTCAACCAAACTAACAGAGTAACATCACCCGGTGATACTGAACACAGCCATGCTAGCGGCTAACCATTAGCATGTTGCTAACCGGAAATAGCTTTAGGAAGGTCCTACCAACAGCTGCTTAGCCAGAGTTCTTCTGCCTTTACAGACAGAGAGGGCTGCAGCTGTCAATGAGTCTCCATGACAATGCTGCTTGCAAGAGGCTCCTAGGAGGTCCATTGACTTAACATGGCACTTTCAACGGCCGCTGCGGGGGCTGTGAAGACCGTAGGAAGCTGAATTTCGCAGTGTTGCTTCCTGTTAGTATTTTTGATGGTACGGTACGCACCAAGAGGCAGGCGCCTTGCTAAATTTCTTCTGAAATTTTTCTAGTTACTATTATTATTATTTTTTTTTTTTTTGAGGGGGGGGTTAAAGCCAGTAGGCTTTGTGGGTAGGCTGGGGGAGGTGGAGGTGTTGGTCCCGGTGGGTGGTTGGCTGGCGGCCCTGCGGCCTCTCCCCGGCCCCCGGGCTATGGTGGTGCCGCTGGAGGGGCCCTTTCCTCCGGGTGGGGCTTTCGGGGAGCAGGGGTGCCTATTGGAATCAGTAGGGGAGCTGGCTCCCTGGGTTTGCTTCCCAGTCCTTTGCTCCGCATCCCCGGACTCCTCCCTCTGCCTGCTCCATCACGGCGCCACACATGTAGGTCCTTGGGGAGGGGGCGTTACTGGAGGTTGCCACTTTCTGGTGATGTCCCTCTCCCCAATTTTATCATGCATTTTAGACACTTTCACTTCAAACATTTTCACAACGCACATTCATGTAGGCCACGATATGGGGGGGGTGGGGGGAAGACGTCTGGGGGGGGGGTTATGTTGTGTGAGCCTTTCTTCGAATGGCTCCCTTCACCCCCTCTCGCATTTAGACAGTGAGGGTTCTGGGTAGTTTCCCTTCACCCCCTCTCGCATTTAGACAGTGAGGGTTCTGGGTAGTGTTATAAGAGTAGCGTGGCCCCTTTAAGGGATAGAGCTGTGTGCATGTGCAGCCGTAACGTGTGAGTGGTAGAGCGAGAGAGAGAGAGCGCAGAGGATTGGAGCGAGTGCCTTGGTGAAAGACGACAGCAAGAGAGTTAACAGTGAATGTACAGTTTGTTGGCAAATAAAGGCTGTCACAGTTAAAGGACAAGCGGAGCCGTCGTGTGAGTTGTTCACCAACTGCTGCATATAAAGTAAAGGGGGTTAGCCCCGAAGTTAGAGCCAACTTCGGCCCTGGAGGAAACTCTCCCCTGTGCTTTCCGACTACGGTCTGGGAGTAGAACAGGAAAGGTTAACACTGGCGACCACGAAGGGACCCTCTCACGTTTAACAGAGCAGCAGTGGTGAGTAAAGAAAGAAACGGCGAGATAAGCCGGGACAATTAGCCACGTTAATTGTTGACTGCACCTGGCCAAGAAGCTAAGCTAAAAATGGCAGCCGCTAGTCGTCGCTCTGCCACCGAGGACATTTTTAATAATGTAACCAGCCACTCTAACCCTTTCATGACGCTGACTGCAGTAAATGAAAGTCAAGGAGAAATAAAAAAGGACTATATAAATATAAAAAAATGATAAATATGCATGTTATAACCCCTTCTGCTGTGAAGAAGAGCCAGTTGAAATGAGGCAGAGTGTGACTGAAACTCCCCATGAGCCAACACAGCCCAGGTTATCGGGCACAAACCCCTTTCTTGGTGCTAATATGGACAGTTACTGCCTTCAAGACAACGTGGCCGACATACAAAGCCCAGAACCATGTTTCCGAGTGCATAACCACCAGACTCCTGCCCTGCCGCACAACCTAGCTGCCACCGTTGCAACACCCCATACAAACCCCTTTTCCCCTGCTCACCAGGGAAGTTTCATCCAGAGCACACCTGCCAACTATTATTCCTCATACTCCGTCTGCCCAGGGCCAACCACCCATTGCTGTGACCTCATAAAAGACAATTATGGACAAATAGCAGGATGATGTCCTAGCCAGACTGTACCGTTAAAGGACATATCTAGCAAGTGTGAGAAGGCCAGAACACATATACGTCAGCCTCACCGTGAACGCTACCAGCTTTCGTCTGAGAGTGAGGAAGACTACGACATCAGGGAAAGAGTACCCACTCTACGTCCCGGTCAGTATGATGGCACCACCCCATGGAAAGAGTTCCTGCACCGGTTCGAGAGCTGCACCAAAGCTAATTACTGGTCAAAAGAGACTATGGCTGTCCAGTTGAAGTTCTGTCTGGTGGGCGCTGCAGGGGCAATTGTCCACAGAAATCCTCGGTCTTCACAGTGGGACTACAGTCGTCTGGTGGAGGAGATGGAGACTGCATACGGCCCTTCGTCAGAGCATGCAGCTGCGGTAGCTATTGAACTGAGACAGCGTGTCCGCAGATTGGGTGAGGCCCTCCATATGTTGAGAGACGACATATATGGAAAAGTGTCAGTAGCCTACAGTGACAGGACAGAGACTGAGCAGGACGCCATAGGCGTTGAAGTTTTCACCAATGCTGTAGGAGATGCAGAAATTGTACAGAAACTGCTAGAACAACGACCACACACACTGGCCCAAGCCTATGACATCGCCCGCCGCCATGAGACCACCAAGCGGGCAGCATCATATGTCACTAACCTCATGCAGTCAGGTTCACGCAGCATGGCTGAACGGAGGCCCCGTGCTGCTGTAATCAGGGAGGGAGCTGTGACAGGGAGAGCCGAGGCGGGTTCAGCATCGCCAGCAGCCAACTGGAAGCTTGAGTCTCCCAGCTTCAGCCATCCACCACATAAATGGAAGGGCCAAAAAGACAAAAGTGAGGAGATTCGCTGCCACAATTGCTCAGGGCTGGGTCACATGAAGAGAAATTGCCCCTCACCAAGGAGAACCTTCAGAGCTCAAGCTTCAACAACCCTTCCTGGAAGCCCTGAGCCTGCTGTGCTTCATCTTAAAGCCCAAGGTCAAGAGATGAGCATTAACATGTTTGTGTATGAACTGGAAGTGTGTGCTGTTTTGGACAGTGGGGCACGGAGAAGTGTGATGCCTCTGTGCCATTATAACGCCATTCATCCAGATGTCCGGCCTTCACTGCAGCCATCAGAGGTAGAGACTTTGCTGGGTGTCGGGCCTGGTGACGTCCCTGTGCTTGGTGAGGCTCACATTCCTGTACACATAAACAACCGGCAGGTGAGCGTACATTTCCTGGTTGCTGACATAGCTGGTGATGAGGCTCTCTTAGGCCACCTATTCCTGATTCAAGCTCAAGCACGCCTTGATTTTGGGAACCACCGCATTGTGCTGTTTGGAGAGGAAGTGCCCTATTTCTACTCTCGAAACAAACCAAAGACGCATGCAGTGAGAGTGGCTCGGACCGTGGTGCTGGAGGCTGGACAAGAGTACCTGGTACGAGGAAATGTTCACTACAGGGAACCTGTTAAAGGGGAAGTGGTATTGAACCCCACCAAAGGCTTCGTAGAGAAACACAAAGTACTTGTTGCCCGCATCCTGGTGGAAGCTCAGCCCCTTAAACCTGTTCCCCTCCGCCTTTTCAATCCTGGAAACACAGCCGTAACCATTAAAGAGGGGGCCATTGCTGGTTTTCTCCAGCCTGCTAAAGCCCTAGCACCCAAAAAGACCATAATTCAGCCTGAACAGACATCCAGCAGCTCTTGCACTGTTCCCCAGCACTTACAGGAGCTTTACACCCAGAGTTCCATTGAGCTTAATAGAGAACAACAGCTCCAACTAGCACAGTTACTGTGCACTTATGACACTGTATTCTCCACCGGTCCGGATGACCTCGGACGCACCAGCTTGGTGCAGCATGACATCATGACCCGGCCAGGCATTCCAGTCAAGCAGCCACCACGCCGGATGGCGTGTGAGAAACAACAGAGTGCTGATCACCAGATACAGCAGAGCTTGAGAGCAGGACTGGCACGCCAGAGCCACAGCAGCTGGGCATCGCCTATAGTGATGGTACGTAAAAAGGACGGTACATACCGCCTCTGTATAGATTATAGAGCCTTGAATGACTGTACCATTAAAGACGCGTACCCACTGCCTCGCATCCAGGACACCCCGGATACCCTCTCCAGTGCCAAATGGTTCAGCACACTAGACCTCGCCTCTGGCTACTGGCAGGTTGAACTGACCCCCAGAGCACGAAAAGCAGCGGCCTTCTGCAGCAGAAATGGACTGTTTGAGTGGAATGTTATGCCGTTTGGACTGTGCAATGCTCCGGCAACATTCCAGCGATTGATGGACCGCGTCTTGGCTGGCATGCAATGGGAGACGTGCCTAGTCTATTTGGATGACATCATTGTGCTGGGCCGGGATGTTCCCGAGATGCTGGAGCGGCTGGGCCAGGTTTTCCACCGTCTTCACCAGGCCAACCTAAAACTAAAGCCTGCCAAGTGCTTTCTCTTCCGCCGCCAGGTAGCCTACCTGGGGCACATTGTCTCGGAGGATGGTGTGGCCACTGACCCCAGCAAGGTCCAGAAGGTGCAGGAGTGGCACACTCCATCATCAATCCAGGAGGTCCGCCGATTCATTGGCCTTGCATCATATTATCGACGGTTCGTGAAAGACTTTGCCTCCATAGCTGAGCCCCTCCACAACCTGACAAAGAAGCACGCCCGGTTTCAGTGGACTGAGGAATGCCAGGAGGCGTTCGACAAACTCAAGCATCTGTTAACCACTGCACCAGTCTTGGGGTTCCCACTCGACCAGGGCAACATGATATTGGACACTGACGCAAGCGATGTTGGCATCGGTGCCGTCCTCTCCCAAGTTCAGCAGGGCAGGGAGCGTGTGCTGGCCTATGGGAGCCGCAAACTGTCCAAGACTGAACAGCACTATTGCACCACACGGCGAGAACTGCTAGCCGTGGTGGAGTTCACATCACATTTCCGGCAATATCTCCTGGGGCGGCCCTTTATTGTCCGCACCGACCACAGTAGCCTTCGGTGGCTAACAAAAATGAAGGAGCCTGAAGGACAGCTCGCTAGGTGGTTTGAGAGACTCGGTGAGTACAATTTTGAGATCATCCATCGCCCTGGTCATTTGCACACCAATGCAGACAGCCTCTCCAGAAGACCCTGCCGCCAGTCATGTCCCTGTAATCTGTCCGACCCCTCCCCTCAGCCAGTGAACGTCAGTCATCAAGCTGTGCAGTGTGAATTGGACTCTGACATCAACCAGGTGATGCTGAGTCCAGTGGGGGTAGACGGGCAACCAGGTTCCACAGCAGTGAGTCTAGTGGGGGTGGATGAAACTCTCTCTGTTGACACAGACAACTTAAAGCCCCCTACAAGAATCTATCTGACTAGGACAAATAACACTGAACTGTTTGGCGGCTGGTCCTTGGAGGAGCTACGACAGGCCCAGGAAGCTGATCCAGATATTGCACCTATCAAGGCATGGATGGAGGCCAGCAAAGAGCGCCCCCCATGGGTAACAGTCTCACCACATAGCCCAGCCACAAAGACCTTTTGGAGCCAATGGAAGAGGCTCTACATCCGTGATGGAATACTGGTTAGGCGGTTCTACTGCCTGAACGACACCGAGTTCTACCCACAAGTGGTGTTGCCTCGTGTTCTCCGGCCCGATGTCATGAGACAGATGCATGAGGGGCAGGTTGGTGGGCATTTCGGTGTGGAGCGCACAGTAGCCCGCCTGCAGACCCGATACTTCTGGTACCGGATGAGGGAAGATGTTGCGGTTTGGTGTGGCACCTGTACCAGCTGTGCATCCAAAGCTAGGCCACTTAAGACACCACAAGCCCCCATGGGTACTGTTAGAGTGGGAGCCCCAATGGAGCGGGTTGCCTTGGATATCATGGGGCCACTGAACGAGACAGAGCGTAACAACCGGTATGTGCTGGTGATACAGGACTATTTTACCAAATGGGTGGATGCTTTTCCCCTACCCAATGACAAGGCTGTAACTGTTGCTGAAGTGCTTGCCTCAGAGTGGGTGTGTCGTTATGGAGCACCACAGACATTGCATAGTGACCAAGGCCGAAACTTCGAGTCTGAAGTGTTCCAGAAAATGTGCACATTGTTTGGTATTGAGAAAACACACACCACACCATTCCGACCTCAGTCCGATGGCCAAGTTGAAAGATTCAATGCCACCCTGCAAAAGATTCTGGCCACAACAGCTGAGCGTTGCCACTGGGATTGGGACCTCATGATCCCTTATGCTGTCATGGCCTACAGAGCAACAAAGCACAGTGCTACTGGTTTCTCTCCTAATTTTATGATGTTCGGCCGGGAAGTGAGCGAACCAGTGGATCTGGTGGCCGGCCTACCTCCGGACCTTGACACCGCCCCGTCAGCCCCAGAGTATGTCAAGCACCTCAGAGAAAGACTGGAACTGGCACACCAAATCACCAGAGATGCACTGGGTGAATCTGTGGAACGTGCAAAGAGGCAATATGACAAGAATTGTTACCGTACACAGTACAAGATCGGTGATGCTGTGTGGTACCTCATAAAAGGCACCCGGAAAATACAGAAGAAGGTCAGGAAGTTTCTGCCATCATATGAAGGACCCTACTTTGTCCTGGGGCAGTTGGACGATCTGGTGTATCGTATCCAGAAAGGCCCAAGAACTAAAGTTAAAGTGGTTCATCATGATCAGCTGAAGCTTTATCGCAGCCGCGACCCACTGGACAACGCTTGGGCCCTGGAGCAGGCTCGGAGCTGGACACCAGAGGAGGTATTACCCCCAGCCTTGGACGAAGATCCTGTTGATCCTGTTCTGGGTCTGTCCCAGCTGTTCTCCACCGCAGAGGCTGAGGAAGCTTCCAGCTGCACCTCATCAGATCCAGCTGTGGACAGTTCACTCCCATCTGCTTCTCCTCACCTGGACCCTGTTTCTGCTCGGGGCCCTGAGGATAGTGGGGGTGGCCTGGGTGAACAACATCATCCGATCCATCGTTCTCAAAGGACGAGCCGCCAGCGGAGACCACCAGCCATGTATGGCGAGTGGGTGGTTCAATGAATGCAAGAATTGTTGGACAGTTTTCATTTTAAGTTGTGCCTTTAAGTTAAATGAGGACAGCTGTTTGTTACTGTTTAAGCTAAGTTGAGTTAAAAGTTGAAGAGAAAAAAAATGTGAGAAGTAATGCTTTAATTGCCTTATCCACTGTGCTAAAAACCAAGAAAAAAAAGGGTATTTGTGCTACTGCTGTTGGTTAAGAGTAATTTGTTGAGTATACAGAGAAGTTAAGTTGTTCATTTAACTTATCGCTAGTTCAAGAGTTTGTAATAACTCGTAGCCTGATATGTTTAATGGGTGTTATTCATACCTTTTCAGGATTTATTTCCCTCTACTGTAGTATATGCACGTTAATCAAGTGGACTGCTATATGGTTGCATTTACGCTGTGAAGCTACACTTTTTTGCTAATGCCCTACTTGCACTGGACTGCTGAATCCTCATAAAAAAAATGGACTGTAAACAAATGAGGACTTTATATACATGTGAGCTGATGTGTGTCCTGGTGCTGGAGTGGAATTCTGTTAAAATTTCCATCCAGAGTGGGGGTAGTGTTATAAGAGTAGCGTGGCCCCTTTAAGGGATAGAGCTGTGTGCATGTGCAGCCGTAACGTGTGAGTGGTAGAGCGAGAGAGAGAGAGCGCAGAGGATTGGAGCGAGTGCCTTGGTGAAAGACGACAGCAAGAGAGTTAACAGTGAATGTACAGTTTGTTGGCAAATAAAGGCTGTCACAGTTAAAGGACAAGCGGAGCCGTCGTGTGAGTTGTTCACCAACTGCTGCATATAAAGTAAAGGGGGTTAGCCCCGAAGTTAGAGCCAACTTCGGCCCTGGAGGAAACTCTCCCCTGTGCTTTCCGACTACGGTCTGGGAGTAGAACAGGAAAGGTTAACAGTAGTTTCTTGGAGGGGGGCGCTGGCAACAGCTTCCTTCCGGAGGGGGAGTGGGCTGTGCCGTTCACCCCCTTCGGTGCTCCCAGTTTTAAACACACCTGAGATCAACATGGAACAACACAACATCTGAGCAGGCGTAGGGAGGATCAGGGGTCTTTTGCACACCCCCGTTCTCTGACCGCGGCACGGAGTCTGGGGCCTGGAGGAGGTGCGGGCCACTGCGTCCGGGGTCTTGGCGGGGGGCTGCTGCGGGTAGCCAGTGGCTTGCCAGGACTGGGGCTGACGCCTCTGCTCTCCCCAGGAAGGGATGGGGGGCAGGGGTGGCTAGGGTAAGGTCGGGGTGGGAGGGGGTTTATTAGGTATGTAGTGGGTGAGGGGGGGTTCTGGTCGGGTGGCCCGTACGGGTCGTGTTGGCCCCCTCTCTTTGGGGGGCCTGATCCGGGGGGCGTCTAGTCCGGGGACGGGGCCGGGGGTTGGGCACAGGCAGTCGTATAGTTGAATTGTGGTGACCCCCCCACTTGGGATTTTTGGATGTGAATGTTATGTGTAAATGTGTGTACAGCATCCTTTTTTTGTGTCTGTGTGTTGTGAGTGGGGCACTAGGGAGGGATAGTGTGAATGAGATTATTATTATTTTTTTCCCCCCAGGTTTGGGTCCGGTCCGCTCCCTCTCCCAAGAACATCTCAAGTCTCTGATAGGTGCGGAGCCCTTCCCCCTACGTCCTGCCCTCCTCCGCTGCGTTGGCGGGCGCCTTAGCCCTCTGGCGCATTGACGGTCCTCGGGTTTGGGGCGGGTTCTCGGGTGGGCGCCGGCCCATTCCCGGGGGCGGCTTTGCGGGGCCTGGCCCCCCGGGGGGCCGCCGGGGCCCCTGCCGCAGGGGCGGGGCGCCCCTGGGGCCTCTGGCCCCCAGGGCCCATGGCCAGTGCCACTTCAGCACGGCTGGCTGCCGGCGGAGCCCACGGGCTCGTCCCCGCGGCTCTTGGGGGCGTCGGCATTGCGGTGGCTGGGGGATTTCCTCGGGGTCGTCTCTCCTCTTTCCTTGGGGGGGGGGGTTGCAGATTTCCGGTGATGGCCCCTCTCAGGCGCACTGCTTTGGGGGCCCCTTTGGGAGTCCGGGGTTATGGGTCCCCTGACCCCTGCCTCTGCGCTCGGGGAAGGCGGGTCTTTGGTTCTCCACAACCACTATCGAGCTATTTCCTTCTGTATAATTTTCACCTAAACTAGTGCACTCTCACAAACTCCCACAGGTGCTGGGTCCCAGGTATTAAATGTTCACTTATATACAGAAAGCCAATAATTTATTTATTTATTTTCTTTCACTTTCTTTTTTAAGGTATCACATTACACATTTCAGCTTAAATAATAATACATATGATTTAGCAATGGTATCAAGGTGTTACTCGATTGTATCTGTTGCTTTATGTCTGTTGGTTGTGCTGTTCTTTTTGCGTCTCTTTCCAGGTGATGGAGCAGACAGAGGACGTTTTATCATTCTCTTCTGTTCTCCCCTGAACTGTCAATTCTCTGCCGAGCTGTGGACCCTGCTGCCTGTTCCTGGTTCCAAGAAATCTCTCCGGGCCGTCAGCTCCTGCCAACACCATCACCCTGTTCCCGTGCAGTTCTACCTCGCTGGTTACATCACCCTCCATCCCATCAAACCTTCAACAAAGACTTTCATTTTAAGTCCCGTGTGTGTGGTTCTGGGTTCATCCATAGACAAATCGTGACAATTAGACTTAGACAACTTTATTTGTCATTTTGTATGCACAGAGTGCGTACAGAACGAAATTCCGTTTGCATACAGCTTGAGAATTACAGTAAATTACAGGATAAAGTGCAGCAGTGATTTAACAGTAAACAATTGAAATGTAAACAATGCAGGAGAAAGAGACAGTGTGCGATCACAGTGTACAGGTGAGTATTTTTAAAAACCATTTGTATGTGCAGAAATTAATACATTTCTCAGATTAATTTCCTTTCATTAACAAATTGATTTTGACAGCTGTAATAAAAATGTATGTGGTGACCCACTGAAATTATCTTGGGAAAAGCTAAATAAACTTATAACTCAATTATCTTAAATAAATAAAGATGGAGTTTAATTTGTTAAAGACCACTTGCAGAAACAAAGGTCTCCTCGGAAGAGAAGTGCTGACTGCAGACGTAAGTGCTGCCGCGAAGGATTTTAAAATTTGGCCCCTCGTCTCTTCTTATTGCTGTCACCCAACAGGTTCAAGTCTCAGCATCAGCCGGGAAGTCTGATGCTGAAAACTGAGATATGGAAAGTTTTTTTTGTTGTTGTAGGAACACTGTGGGACACTGCAGTACCAGTTTCCCTGTGATTGTGCATGCTTGGTGGATATGATGCTGCTGAGAGATGGACACAAGGAGGACAAGGGGAGAAAAAATAGATTAATTATAATACTTTTTAAAACCTTTATTTAACCAGATAAACTCCCATTGAGATTAAGATCTCTTTTTCGAAGGTTGATCTGACTAAGAGGTCAGCAGCACATGTCCTTACTAATACAGTATAATAAAACAATTTCATGCTTCTACTTAAAATATACAGTATTTTGCACAAAAACTAAGAAAAAAGTGCATTAATATAAGTGCAAATAATATTATGAAGAAAATTCATAATAATACACAGAAAATTTAGAAACAGAAGTACTGTCCAATAGACCCACGGTAATTTTTTTTAGGAATGAACAAAAAGATTCAAATGTAATAAGATCTTTTTAATTCAGTGACTGCAATTATGTGTAACACCATATCACCATAATAAAGTAAGGGGAACAATGTAGCAGATAAATGTCTCTTTTTTCACTCGGTGAACAAGATTTATTTCTATAATAGCAAAGCTACAGTAATCATTTTATAACATCTACATCAGATTAATGATAGGTAAAGTAAGCTAACAAGCTGCTGCATGTTAGCTTTGATCTTCATGTTACTGTTCCAATCAAAGCATCTATAAAACAGCAATGATCGCTACCAATACAAAGGGGAAGAAAAAGATAGTCAATAAGACACGTTTAATATTGTGCTTTCAGTCTTACCTAATGAAATCGCGCTGATTTCTGATAGGTAAAAGTTTGGTAAGGTAAATCTACATGTTACTGTCCCGATCAAAGCATCTATATAACAGCAACGATCGCTACCAATACAAAGGAAAATAAAGATAGTCAATGCGACACGCTTAATATTATGCTCTCAGTCTTACCTTATGAAATCGGGCTGATTATCAGTGAAACACGTCTTCACCTCCCGAATTTTCTATGTAAAAACATGTAGCCGGATGTAAAGATACCCTGCTCCGCTTCAAAACGTAAGTTGAGTGACGTCATGTGAAAAGAGTCCCCTCTCCTTCTCTCTGCCTACTCGGACACTCTTTTCTCTGCTCCCTGCTTGCTTGCATTTTCCTCCCTTTTTTATCTCCTTTTTATCTCTTAACCAAAATTACAGAAAGTTGGATTTAGTTATTTTATTTTATTTATTTTCTGTGATTTATTTTTGATTTTGATTTTTTCCCCGTGTGGACTATTTTAGTTTTCAGCTAATCCACACAAGATGCCTCTTTACAACAGCCCAGAGGAGGCAGTTCTCAGGAAAAATGCTCCTATGGAAAGAATTCAACATGAAGTGGATATGAAGAAGAACCACCCGATTCAAAGGATGCCTACCTTCACCACAATGGACTTTGACAAGCTTTTACAGAAGATAGCTGTTATGGAACTGAAAATCTGTTGACTCGAAGTGAATTATGATGTAAACGCCACGCATGGAAATGAAACAACCCTGCCTGTGATTCTGAATGGTGACCACCAGCCCAGCGACTCAGCGAACAAACAGTCCCCGGAGGAAAACGAGAATCCCTGGATCACTCTGGGTGCAAGACCAAAGGATCAATGAACCCCGCACCCAGACAAAGAAAACTTGCTGAAACTACAGAGAGATGTCCCAAGACAAATGAAGCAACAACGGGCTGTTCTCAAAACAAACGATAGGAGTACACCTGCTGGAAATGCTGGAATTCCATTACGAAACAGATTCGCTCCGCTCCAAAATGTAACCAAGGAGGATCATGACAACAATCAGAGGTATGTCAACGATTTTCGTTCTAAGACATCACAGAAAAGACATGCCACAGGGCCATGGACCCTGATATTATGCAATGGATCTGTAAGGGGGATTAAACATTTCTGTAACAAGAAAAACACAGAGGTGTTGATTTATAACCCTTCGAACTTTGGCCTGGTGTCTGAAATATCAGACAACCTTCTGAGGATCTTGAAAGAACGCCCGACCTTGGAAAAGCTGAAGCCCTGGGCGACGTCACCCGGATAAGAAAATCAGAAGTATTGAAAGAGGATTACATTCGTTTGTTGAACCTAGTTCATGGCCTTAATGTCAAGGTTTTTCTTAGCGGGCCTCACACTAGACTGTGGAGACGAGATTTTTACCAGAATTCTGATGCTAAACAAATGGCTGGAAAAAACATGAAAGAACAGACTCCAGGTTCACTATGACATCTATAAAGAGAGACTTTACAGATATAACTTGCAACTGAAAAATGCAAGAGAATCTTTCTTCTCAAAGATCATCAAGAAAAACATTAATAATGCTTGTGTCTTATTTGCCACAGTCGACAGGTTAACAAATCCTCCTGTGTCAGTGGCTTCCGAACTCCACTCCACCAGGGCCTGCAACGAATTTGCTAACTTCTTTACTGAAAAAATCCAAAAGATTAGAGGGTCTGTTTGTACATCCATACTAAGTTCAGTACCAAAGTTGTCTCCTACCAGAATTGATTTTGACCAAATGTCCCAATTCAGCCAAATAAACTCCAAAAGCTTAGAGCAGATCATTCAGCAGTTAAGTTCCTCCTCAAGCTGCCTTGATGTTCTCCCCACAGCTTTCTTTAAAAAAGTTTTACCTGTCATAGCGTCTGATTTGACTCAGATAATAAACGCGTCCCTTCTGTCAGGTGTTTTCCCCCAGTCCCTAAAAACAGCAATTATCAAACCACTGCTGAAAAACAACAATTTAGACAAACTTCTACTCCAGAACTACAGGCCCATCTCAAACCTCCCCTTTATCAGTAAGATCATTGAAAAAGCTGTATTTCAACAATTAAACACCTTCTTAACTACGACCAGCCGCTTTGATGTTTTCCAGTCAGGTTTTCGTGCTCACCACAGTACAGAGACCGCCCTTATCAAGGTGTTTAATGACATCCATATAAATACAGACTGTGGAAGAACCACCGTGCTGGTTCTATTGGATCTCAGTGCAGCATTTGATACTGTCGATCACTTCATTCTGTTAGAACGCCTGGAGAACTGGGTCGGCCTCTCTGGTACAGCTCTCAGCTGGTTTAAATCCTACTTAAAGGACAGGGAAATTTTTGTATCAGTAGGTAATTTTACATCAGACATGACAAAAATCACATGTGGGGTTCCCCAAGGGTCCATCCTGGGTCCCCTCCTATTCAATATCTACATGCTCCCTTTAGCCCAGATCATAAAAAACAACAACATCAGCTACCATAACTATGCAGACGACACACAGCTCTACATCACCATGTCACCAGGTGACTATGAACCCATTCAAGCACTGAGTAAATGCCTTGAAGAAATCAATACGTGAATGTGCCAAAATTTTCTTCAACTGAATAAAAACAAAACTGAAGTAATAATATTCGGACCAATAGAGGAAAGATCAAAGGTTAGCACACAGCTTCAGTCGCTTCAGCTAAAAACCACTAATCAGGCCCGAAATCTGGGAGTAGTGATGGACTCAGACCTGAACCTCCAAAAGCATCTAAAGACAGTTACAAGGTTGGCTTTCTATCACCTGAGGAACATTTCCAGGATTAAAGGACTGATGTCTCAGCAGGATCTGGAAAAACTAATCCATGCGTTTATTTTTAGTCGAATTGATTACTGCAACGGTGTTTTCATAGGTCTTCCTAAAAAGTGGATCAGACAGCTGCAGCTGATCCAGAACGCTGCTGCCCGCGTCCTCACTAAGACTAAGAAAGTAGAGCACATCACCCCAGTTCTAAAGTCCTTACACTGGCTCCCTGTATCTCAGAGAATAGACTTTAAAATACTTCTGTTAGTCTATAAATCCCTGAATGGCTTAGCACCTAAATACATCACAGACTTGTTATCAGTGTATCAACCCTCCAGACCATTAAGGTCTTCTGGCTCCAGCCTACTCTGCATACCTAGAACCAGAACCAAACATGGAGAAGCAGCATTTAGTTCCTTTGCTCCGCTTATCTGGAACAAACTTCCAGAAAACTGTAAAAGTGCGGAAAGCCTGAGTTCTTTTAAATCAAGATTAAAAACACATCTGTTTAAAATTGCCTTTGACTGTTCTAGTTAAACAGTTTTACTGTTTTTAATGTTCTTTTTTGTTCCCACCATCTATCCCTACTTGCTTTTATTCTATTTTCTATCTACATTTTATTATTTTGCTATATCTTAATCATGTAAAGCACTTTGTATGGTCTTGTACTGAATTGTGCTATATAAATAAATTTGCCCTGCCTTGCCTTGCCTTGCCTATTATCCAACTGATGGTTCCAAATGTTTTATTACAGGATTTTTCGTCATACGCTCAAGACCACCGTGAACACTGCAAAATACACGGTGGAAAATATTCATCAGTGAAACCGTCATGTTCCCTTATATGAATTATCAGCTGAAACTTATTAAACAAACATAAATTCTCTCAATTGTCCATACCGTATGCCCCTCCAACCAGAAGGTTAGGAGTTGCTAGAAGTCCTTACAAGTCCATTTCTTCTATATTTCAGTCTCTTGCCTTTACTCTTGCACACGCCGACTGAGTATAAACAAAACTCAGAATTTTACATCAAAGACATTACGCGAGAAAGTGATGACCCAATCAGTGACGTCTCCATCTGACATTATTACAATATTTCCCCGAAGTATGTACGTATTAATCAAAAATACACAAATATGAAATAGATATTAAAAGTAAAACATATTCATATTCACAAAAAAAAAAACACAAAAAAATGCTTATGTAACTGCGTTCGCTACACACAGAAGCACACATTGATCCAGTAATCTGCTCTACATTAGATGGTAATAGCGGGTGATCTGTCTTCCCTGGATGATGTCACAGCTAATAGAACACCAGACGAGGTGAACGTACGGCTACTATGAAGAAAAAAGAGAGAGAACAAAAAGTTAAAAGCTCAAATGACGACAAGCAATGCAAAATTGAAGAACAGTAGAACTCAGCAGAGAGACAAAAATATCTGTAGGAAATGTCAGAGACAAACAACAGAATTGTAATCTTGAACAGGAAAGAGAACTGTATAATCTTATAAATATTTTAGTACTTATAATTCAAGTTAAAAGATTATGTGTCGTTATTTAATGGTTACAGGTTTGGTTAAAAAGATATCGTTTTTTGCGTGTCTGTCCTGATCCACACTCCTTACTGGTTCGCGGCAGTAATCCACCACATCGTTGTTTCCCAACCGCCATTAAAAGCAAGAAGAAGAAAAAATGAGACGAAGAAGAAAAAGACGGTCGCGGCACATGCCGGAAGAAGCTATTGATGGTACTAAACAAGGAGTAGGGGGCGAACCCATAACACGTTTCAGAAACTGACGCTCGACAAGAATGACTAAACGACCAAATATACTGCTAACAGGTAGGGTGCCACTAAATTTAATGTGTAAATTATTAACAAGGAAACATGTTTGTGATGTAACCACGCTGGATGAAAGTAATTCGGTATATGATTGAATAAGTGTAAATAGTGGTCTACTCACATTGGATGGATACATCGCAAAGTGGAAAAGCAAATATGTCATGAAATGTTAACTGAAAAAGACGTGGTTCCATTGCGTGAACCCTTTCTAAAATGTATGAGACTAGGATTATTAAGATTTAACATTTCTCATCCGTAACATATGGGAATGTTGGTTAGTGAATGGCCACTAAGCAACAAAAAAACCAAGCAATGGCTATTATATATTTAGAGAAACCCTAATACGTTAGGGTTAGGACCAGACAGAGCAGTCTTCGGTTTTATGGCCAGGCACATAATAACTGTGTAAAATCTATTGCCCAGTCCCGCCGCGCCGTGCTCTCGCCACAATGGTTCTACGGCAACCGTGAAAGCTCAAACAATAAACTAAATAAATATGGTTATGTGTATATATATATGTGTGTGTGACTTAGACTTAGACAACTTTATTTGTCATTTTGAACGAAATTTCGTTGCATACAGCTTGTAAATTGCAGTAAATTTAAATTACTGTATAAGGTGCAGCAGTGATTTAAAGTAAACAATTGAAATGTAAACAATGCAGGAGAAAAGTCACAGTGTACAGGTGAGTATTTTCATAACCATTTGTATGTGCAGAATTGATTATGCAAAGGGAATTTGTACAAGAATGCAGCTTGTAAATTACAGTAAATTAAAATTACAGTATAAGGTGCAGCAGTGATGTAAAAGTAAACAATTGAAATGTAAACAATGCAGGAGTAAGTCACAGTGTACAGGTTAGTAATTTTAAAACCATTTGTATGTACAGAATTGATTGTGCAAAGGGCATTTGTGCAAGAATGCATTTAGAAACTAAGAGTTTGGTAGCATTTGTAATGCTAAATGGAGATGCAATGATGCAAAATGTGCGAATGTTGCGCAGAATATATGTGTGTGTGTGTATATATGTATGTGTATATGTATATTTATGTATGCATGTGTATATTCACTCTATGTAATGAAGCTGTATAGTATGGTTTTACTTTGTGAAACTTAAATAACAAAATTATTTTTTTATGTGTACTTGTATGGAGTGATATATTTTATACTATACTTAAGTATGTTTGCTCTGAATAATATTTTTAATATATTGGAGATGTTTTTGTTTGTATATCCAACAGGAACACCTGGTGTAGGAAAGACAACTTTGGGAAAGGAGTTGGCTACACGGACAGGGTTGTTGTATGTCAACATAGGTGAACTGGCGCATGAAGGTAAAATCCACAACAGAGAAGAATTGCATTGTTACCAATATTATGCAAGAGGGAGAGACCTGTATCCATAGGTTGATCTGCAAAATGAAAACTTTGTTTCCATTTACCTTATTTTGAGCACTGCTCAATAAGGCACTTAAGGAAAGCATTATTCTGCTGGGCATTATGTTCTAAAAATATATTTCCAAAAGAAGCCATAGCTTATGATCCAGTACACCTGGTTCCAAAATAATATCTTTTTGAGTTTACATTGAAGCACATTTCTGTGCTTTCAGTGCAATAATGATAGCCATGCATGTCTTTACGCATACATTTTACGTTTTATTTGTTCCAGACTGTATCCACCTTATTTTCGAACGCGGAAGTAACTATGGGTCCAACTTCCGTTTTTTTGTGCGGCACTTCTGTTTCAGCGCTTCCCTCGGCCAAATAACACTAGGTTGACTGAAATGATAAACTGTTGCGGCAACATTGTCAAAAATTGCAGAGCGATCAAAGTGGCAGGTCAGTGCCACAGCCTCAAGAGATAAGATAAGATAGGCTTTTTTTGATCTCACATTGGAGAAATTCACTTGCCACATCGGCTCATTAGAGAAGGTGCAAAATTAGGAAAGGTGCATCAGTTATATACAGTGAATCTTCATCTGTACAGTGGATCAAAGAAAAAGAGAAAATTAAAGCCGCAAGCGGCGTCGATCGGCCCTCGCAGCCAAGTGCATCTCTGGCCTATTGGCCACCGCTGGGGTTCGCGCACCGCCGGCTGTCAGCCACCGCAGAAGCTGTCACGCATTTTTCCCGCCCATCCACCAGGCGATACACAGGAACGCGTTGGGCAGCGCTCCCCCACGACTCACAAAAAATTTGGTGCAGATTGGTCAATGCAGCGAGGAGATGCAGCCGTTGAATAATGATAATGCATTTGGCCACCGGGCCGGAATAAAGCATTCGGCAGGCCGGATACGGCACGTGGGCCGTATATTTGACACCCCTGGTTTAAACATTAGTATACTAACTTAAGCAAAGGTATCATACTAGCTGTTAATCCAGCTTCATGTGAAAAGTTAACAAAACCTTTTTAGTTATTTAAAGTTAATTGTTATTTCATGTGGTTAAGGGTTTCATTTCTTGCATTAAGACAGCTTTTATGAAAGTTTAACAGTTAAATTGGTGGATACACACCCAAAAGTAATAATGTAAAAGTAACACTTTAGCAATTGGAATATTGCTAAAGTGTTACTTTAGCATCATCCAGGGAAGACAAATCACCCGCTACTACCATCTAATGTAGAACAGATTACTGGATCAATGTGTGCTTCTGTGCTTTTTTGTCTGTCTTGTTGTGTCTCTTCTCTGTCTTTTGTAACCCCCAGTCGGTCAAGGCAGATGACCGTTCATACTGAGCCCGGTTCTGCTGGAGATTTTTCCTTCCCGTTAATGGGGAGTTTTTCTTTCTGCTGTCACATCATGCTTGCTCAGTATGAGGGATTGCTGCAAAGCCATGTACAATGCAGTTTACAATGCATTGCTCAATCGAATCCACTTGGGGCTGGAATCCACAACACACCAATATCTCTTCTGTCTCTGGACACAGTTTCATGTTGATTAGCTCAGAGGGGTAACATAGCGACCGTTTACAGCAAAACATGACACTTCCTGTTGTCAGGGGGCGCGGCCTTACTTATGTCATCATTTGACCATTGGATATTGTAGAAGACCTGATGATGATCAATCATGGAAAGTTTGGTGCCTCTGTGTGTTTCTGTGTTGGAGATATAACACTTTTATTTTTTCTGGCGAATAGGTGAACTTTGACCTTTGCTAACGCCCCTTCAGCATGCTCAAAAACTTACCGTTTTGATAACTTAATTGGCCATGCCTTATGATCAGACTGACTGAGTTTCAAGCCACTCGCTAAAAATCCCTCGGAGGAGTTCGATCAAATACCAATGCTGTAAACATCAAAAATGGGGTCAAAATCAGAACTTCAATCTAAAATGTCCAACTTCCTGTGATACTTGCACTATGACATTAATTGTAAATTCTGAGCGTCTTGTTGAGCTCTACAACTGTACCAAATTTCATGTCTCTACGATGAAGTAAGCGAATAGCAGAGGGTCCTTTGAAAATTTCTAGGTGGCACCGTTGAGGCATTTTTCTTTAGATTTTTGTGACGACCTTAAAATACAAAATTTTTAAACCACTTCTACGCTCGATTGTTTACGCAGTTTCGGAGTACTACGGGTACCAGTCCCGGAGGCCTGTGAGGCGGCGTAATCGACGAGCAGCTCACGCCGGTGGTGAGCAAAGTGGAAGTGGTGCAGCCGGCCGAAGAAACGCGGCTGCCGTGGAGGTTTAGCAGCTAAGCTAAAGGCTAACCCATTCAGATCGCTGCTCCCATCCATCTTGCTGTCCAACATCCGCTCACTGGACAACAAAATAGACCATTTACAACTCGAGCTCTCTGCAAAGAGGGAGTTCAGGGACTGCTTCGCTCTCATCCTGACGGAGACATGGCTTACCTCGTCAATCCCGGACAACACCGTTAGCCTGGAGGGGCTAGCTACTTTCCGTGCCGACAGAAACAAAGAGCTCAGCGGTAAGACCCGAGGAGGTGGACTCTGCGTTTACATCAATAATAACTGGTGTAAAAATGCTAGAATAATCACAAGTTTTTGCTCTCCGGACATCGAGCTTATGATTATTAGCTGCAGACCTTTTTATCTGCCTTGAGAGTTTACTGTTGTTGTTATCACAGTGGTTTACGTGCCTCCCAGCGCAAACACAAAAGAGGCTATGAGTGTCCTCTATCGGACTATCTCTGAGATGGAATCTGCACACACAGAGGGGGTTTTCATTATTGGTGGGGATTTTAACCAGGCAAATATGAACTGTTGAAACTGAAACTGTTCTCCCTCATTTCTACCAATGTGGATTTTGCAACTTGGGGAGAGAACACTCTAGACCTGGTTTACACAAACATAAAAGGTGCATTCAGAGCAGCCTCCCGCCCCCACCTCAGCTCTTCAGACCACATCTCTGTTATGCTATTTCCTGCATACAGGACCCTGCTGATCAGAGCTAAACCTACAGTAAGGCAGGTGAGAGTGTGGACTGATGGAGCAATGGAGGCACTCCAGGACTGTTTTGAGTGCTCTGACTGGAACATGTTCAAAGCTGCAGCAACCTATGAGGACAAGATTGACATTGATGAGTACGCCATGACTGTGTCAGCCTACATAAACAAATGCATCGAGGACGTCAGCACCACTAAGACCATCATCACCCGAGCCAACCAACGACCCTAGATTACTGTGGAGGTCCGTCAAGCGCTAAAAGCTCGGAACTCAGCCTTCAAGTCTGGTGACAAGGAGGCTCTGAGGACAGCGAGAGCCAACTTGAACCGTGCCATCAGGTTGGCGAAGCGGAAACACAGTCAGAAAACCCAGGAGCTTTTCCATGACGCCAGCAACACCAGGAGCATGTGGAAAGGCATACGGGCGATCACTGAATACAACACGCCCCCCCCTCCGGTGGGTGAAGTTGATGCTGACTTTCTTAATGGACTAAACAACTTCCTTGGGAGGTTTGAGGCACTAAACAGCACTCCAGCAGTGAAAGCTGCTCCCCATCAGGAAGAGGAGGTGCTCTGCCTTGACACAGCCGACATGTGGAAGACTCTAAGGAGATCAACCCGCAGAGGGCCCCATGCCCGGACAACATACCTGAGCGGGTGCTCAAGGAGTGTGCAGGTCAGCTGGCTGGTGTTCTCACAGACTTTTTTAACATCTCGCTGGACCAAGCCACAGTGCCAGCATGCTTTAAGTCTGCCTCCATCATTCCGGTGCCAAAGAAACCTCAAGTCACCGGTTTCAACGACTACTGGCCTGTTGCACTGACTCCCATCATGATGAAGTGCTTTGAAAGGTTGGTAAAAGAACACATCGTCTCCAGCCTCCCCCCAACACTCGACCCGTTCCAGTTTGCCTACCGGCGAAACCGCTCCACTGAGGACGCCATCTCCTCTGCTCTTCACCTGAGCCTGGCACACTTGGAGGAGAAGAACACGCACGTGCGGATGCTGTTCCTGGACTTCAGTTCAGCGTTTAACACCATCATCACCACAGCACCTGGTGGGAAAACTGGAACATTTGGGCTTCAGCACACCTCTTCGCAACTGGCTGCTAGACTCCCTCACCAACAGACCTCAGTCAGTCCGGGTCAGACAGAACACCTCTGATGTCATCACCCTCAGCACGGGCTCCCCGTAGGGCTGCGTCCCGAGCCTGATGACTAATGACTGCGTCCCCAGGTTCACCACCAATCACATTGCTGACGACACAACTGTGGTGGGCCTGATCAGAGACGACAACGACCGGGACCACAGAGAGCTGGTGGGAGAGCCTGATCCTGATCCTGAACGTGGAGAAGACGAGGGAGATCATCGTCGACTTCAGGAAGAACCTAACCACGCTCCACTGCTCATCAACATCAGCTATGGAATACACCAAATTGCTGGTGCCAATGCCCTGGGGGCATCACGGACAACCTCAGCTGGTCTGTGAACACCAACTGGTGAAGAGGGCACTTCCAGCGGAGGATGAGGAGAGCCCACCTGCCCCCGCCCATCCTCACGACCTTCTACAGAAGCACCATAGATAAATGGTAAATGGACTGAACTTATATACCACTTTTCCAGTCATACTGACCACCCAAAGCGCTGTACACTATAGCCACATTCACCCAGTCGCTCTCACTAACGCGCACACATTTATACACAGAGACGCAGCTTGGTAGGCAACTACCAGGCAAGGTTAAGTGCCTTGCCCAAGGGCACATCGACATGTGGCAAGGGAAGCTGGAATCGAACCCACAACCTTCTGGTTGCCAGACAACTACTCAACCCATCATGCCACAGTCGCCCAATAGAGAGCATTCTGACCAGCTTTCTCTCTGTGTGGTGTGGAGGCTGCAGTGCCTCCGACTGTAAGAACGTGAGGAGAGTGGTGAGGACAACAGAAGAGATCATTGGGGCTCCTCTTCCCTCCATTAAGGACATTTCATCTCAGTGCTGCGTGTCCCGAGCCCGTAACATCATCAGAGACCCCTCACAACCCCACCATGGACTGTTCTCCCTGCTGCCCTCTGGGAAGAGGTTCCGCAGCATCTGCTGCAGGTCCAGCAGTTTCTGCAAAAGATTCGCATATTTGCACATTTGCATCATTGCATCCTTATCTAGCATTACAGATGCTGCCGAACTCTGTCTCTAAAATGCATTCTTGCACAAATCAGTTCTGCACGGTTTTTAAGAAATACTCACCTGTACACTGGGATTGTACACTGTCTCTTTGTCCTGCATTGTTTACATTTCAATTGTTGTACTGTTAAATCACTGCTGCACTTTATCCTGTAACTTTATCCTATCCTGTAATCTAAATTTCAAGCTGTATGCAAACGAAATTTCGTTCTGTACGCACTCTGTGCTAGGAATGGACGATATAGAAAAAAAGCAATAAAAAAAATGCATCTTGATCGATATCGATAATTATTGAAAAAATTTTAAACCATATTTTTTGTGCAGCTCTGCCTGGACATATTATGATATTGCTAAATTATTTAATTTTAATAAAGAACACAAACACAGAATTCCAATTAAATCTTTATTTAACCAACTTTTTTAACCATAACAGAATTTTTTAAAGAAAAATAACTTAAGAGACCTGAGTTATGTTATTAAATAATGACAAAGAGTAAACTAAAGTGACCAGTAAAATGACCAAAATAAATATACCAAATAAATAAATAGCCTATTTAGGTGGGAATAGTACACTAGTTACTTCTCAGGTTTCATAATTGAGGCTGACGCAGGGCTGAGGTCCGAGATTGTGGCGTGTAAGGACACGGATTGCAGCTCATTTTGCACTGATTCCCTGTATTAATTGCACAATTTAGGGAGCGCTGTTAGAGAAAAACCTGCGTCCCGGAACTTTATATTGCGGAACAAGAGTGGGGAGTAATTGTTTGAAGCCAGGTTTTTCAACTGCAGACATATCCATCACTATGAAGCATGTTACTGCATGCGTGATATCCTTATGCTGCTTGGACGCTTTTTCATTTTATCACAAAGAAGGGAGCCCAGTTTAGCTGCTATACCTGCTTTGTTTTGGAAGAACTTCCAGAAGATTCCTACGAAGACGTGCAGCAGCGCGGGGCTGACACAGCTCGCACTGTTGCGGGTGTGAGCGGCTTACGTGATGAAACAAATTGGTTGCGTTACCAGACTTTGTTTTTACCGGTTCCTTGCAAGTTTTACAAATCACTGTGGTTTATTTCTCTCAGACTGGCGAACTAGTAAAACCCCGTTTTGGGACCGTTTCCTCCGCCGCTACTTGCTGCGATTATATTCACATGCTCTGTGTTGTGGTTTGAGAGAGTGGCGCTTTGTGACGGAGTGCCTGGGTCCGCGATTACGATTGGTCGAGAGGAAGTAGTGACTGTAGCATCAACTAATATGATAGGCTGAAAGGAAGGAAGGAAGGAAAACTCTCTATTGAACTTTTATCGACCATATTTTTTCCTCTGGCTTATTGTTGACGTGAACATCCAGGTATTTGAAACTCTCCACAGTTTCTACGTCCTGCCCCTGGATGTTCACAGGTAAGTGAGGTGGGGGTCTTCTCCTGATGTCGATCACCATCTCCTTGGTCTTACTGGTGTTTAAACACAGATGGTTCTTCTCACACCAGTCCACAAAGTTCATGATGACCGACCGGTACTCCAGCTCGTTCCCCTCAGACACACAGCCCACAATGGCCGAGTCATCAGAGAACTTCTGAAGGTGGCAGCTGTCCGTGTTGTAAGTAAAGTCCGAGGTGTAGAGGGTGAAAAGAAATGCAGACAGAACGATGCCCTGGGGGCCCCCGGTGCTGCAGAGTGCCACCTCTGACTGAGGGCTGTCAATAAGGTAGTCGATTGTCCAGTCAGCTAGATGTTTGTCCACCCCAGCATCCTCCAGCTTCCCTCTCAGCAGCACCGGTCTGATGGTGTTGGTGCTGGAGAAGTAAAAGAACATGACTCTAACAGCGCTCCCGGTGGTCTCCAGGTGGGTGAGCGCCCGCTGCAGCAGGTAGATGATGGCATCCTCTACTCCGATGTTGGGCTGGTAGGCAAACTGCAGCGGGTCCAGAGTGGGGCTCACCACGGTGCGCAGGTGTGCAAAGATGAGGCTCTTCATGGTCTTCATCAGGTGGGATGTCAGGGTGACTGGTCTGAAGTGGGCCGGTTCCCTGGCGTGCGGCGTTTTGGGAACCGGACCACACAGGAGGTCTTCCACAGGGTGGGGACCAACCCTAGGCTGAGGCTCAGGTTGTAGATGTAGCTGAGGACCTCACAGAGCTCATCTGCACAGGTCCTCAGCAGCCTGGGGGGGGGATGCCGTCTGGTCCTGAGGCTTTCCTCTGTTTCAGCCTCGTCAGCTGCCCTCTCACCTGCATTTGTGTGACTGTGAGGGGGGAGGAAGGCAGGACCGAAGGTGTGGATGGGTCAGGGGTTGGTGAGGGTAGTGGTGGGGGGGAGGGTAGATCTCTGGAGTGCTGGGGTTTGGACATGTGTGGAGAGTTGGGGACAGGAAGGGGGCCAGTATGAGGGGAGTCAAAACGGGTGAATAACCTGTTCAACTCATCTGCAAACTTGGTGTCACCGTCTGCAGCCCTGCTGGTCCTCTGCCCGAAGCCGGAGATGTTCTTCAAACCTCTCCACACATCTCTGACGTTGTTCTGCGCCAGCTGCTCCTCCATCTTCTTCCCGTAATCCTTCTTTGCTGCCCTGATCCTCCACTGGAGCTCCCGCTGAGCTCTACGCTGCTCCTCTCTGTCCCCTGTGTAGAAAGCCCTTTTCTTTTGATTCAGGAGGACTTTGAGCTCAGGGGTCACCCAGGGGGGGTGGTTTGGAAAGCATCGTAGCCGTCGTGTAGGCACAATGCTCTCCACACAGAACTTCATGTAGCAATTCAGTCAGACTCAGTGAGAGACTGAATCCCTCAGTCTCTCACTGGCCTCGTCTGACCAAACTTTCACTGACTTCTTTTGCGCTGTTGTCCTCCTCACCAGTGGAATGTAATGGGGGAGCAGGTAGACGAGGTTGTGATCCGAGCGTCCGAGTGGGGGGAGGGGGGCGGAAGTGTAGGTGTCCTTAACATTGGCATAAAAAAGGTCCAGCATTTTATTGTCCCTTGTTGGGGAGGGTGGAACGAAGGGAGGCATGGTTGAAATCCCCTGTTATCAGCAGGAGAGCGTGGGGGTGCTGTGTTTGCAGATTGTTTACCGGGATGTGGATCCGTTCACATGCGGCGGTGGCGTCCGTGGAGGGAGGTATATAAACACAGAGCACGATCACGTAGCCGCACTCTCGCGGCAAGTAATAAGGTTTTAAACTCACTGCAAAAATTTCAACATCTGAGCAGCATATCTGCTGCTTCACGTGAACATGAGCCGCGTTACACCACCTCTCATTCACAAACACCGCCAGCCCCACTCCTCTCCTTTTTCCGCTCTCCGCCAAAGTTCTGTACGCGCGGATGAGTTTAAAGCTGTCCTGAGAGACCACTCAGTCCGGGACAGATCCATCTAACCACGTCTCCGTGAAGCACATGATACTAGCGTTCCTGTACTTCCTTTGGAAACGGGTTAGTGCTGCGAGTGCAAACTATTCATGACTGAGTGGATGACACGAAGAAGTGGCCTTATATAACGAACGAGGACATTTTAACCTGTTTTGTCGTCACTTGGTGCAGACGGCTCTGCAGTGTGACTTTACCGAGGTGAACCTCCGCAATGGAAAAGTTGGATCAGTGTTAATAAATAGCAACAAGGATGACCTGGTATCCGTGGAGGCTGATGCTGTTCAAGCCAAAGCAAGTCCAACGTTCACTCTGCTGGATCCTGACTACATTAATCAGCACTACCGAGACGGCCGGAGCGCTCTGATGCTGCGGCTCCAGGGGAAGTCCTTCAGTCATGCAGCAGCGACTTATGGAAGGTAGGCTAATGAATCGTCTAATCACAACGAGGCAACAGCTAGGATGTTTTGAATCAGATTGCTGGTCAGTTAATTTTACAAAGATAGCAGTGCTAAATGTTTAGGATTTAACTGGTGTTATAACAGGATATCAAAACATTCTGCCCACTTCATAATGTTTAGGCTTGAAATTTAAAATTTTAATGGATAGTTTAAGTTGTCACTATAAACTATTCATATGTTTATATAAATATGACACCAAGGACTGTAACATAAATAAAAAGTAACCGTTTCTTTAACTTTGTTAAAAGGTGCAGTTTGCTGTGGCCAAAGGTCTGACTGGATTTTCCTGCACAGATGAGAAGTGCCGTCCCCAAAAGGCTGAATGATGGATGTGTCCTGCACCACAAAGAATTAAATGGCCTACAAATATGCTATAAGTGAAATGTTTAAACTTAACAATGTTTTACCGTTTTAAAACTTAAATGTAATTACATTTAGTGTAAACAAATTGAATAAAGTCAATAAATAAATAAAATATCTTCTTGCCAGTTTATGTACATAAGATACACTTTAGTTCTTTACATGTGCTTAGTCAACATCCACTTGATCAGAATATGAATAAATGCAAATTACATAAGCAACTGAAATAGATTGCAAACTTTTATAATACACATTTTGGCTGGACACAATTTTTGTATAAGTAAACATTTAAATAGTCTGGAAATATGGACATACAATACTTAAAAGTTATTAAAAATGAAAAGTAATTCCAAAATGTAAAACCTCAAGGTGCTAAATAAAGAATATCTAAAAGCAGAAATTCAAAACACATTGTTGGGTATTATAATTCCTCTGCTTTACAGTAAAATATAACTAATCAGGATCTTTTTCCAGACTATTTAAATGTTTACTTATACAAAAATTGTGTCCAGCCAAAATGTGTATTATAAAAGTTTGCAATCTATTTCAGTTGCTTATGTAATTTGCATTTATTCATATTCTGATCAAGTGGATGTTGACTAAGCACATGTAAAGAACTAAAGTGTATCTTATGTACATAAACTGGCAAGAAGATATTTTATTTATTTATTGACTTTATTCAATTTGTTTACACTAAATGTAATTACATTTAAGTTTTAAAACGGTAAAACATTGTTAAGTTTAAACATTTCACTTATAGCATATTTGTAGGCCATTTAATTCTTTGTGGTGCAGGACACATCCATCATTCAGCCTTTTGGGGACGGCACTTCTCATCTGTGCAGGAAAATCCAGTCAGACCTTTGGCCACAGCAAACTGCACCTTTTAACAAAGTTAAAGAAACGGTTACTTTTTATTTATGTTACAGTCCTTGGTGTCATATTTATATAAACATATGAATAGTTTATAGTGACAACTTAAACTATCCATTAAAATTTTAAATTTCAAGCCTAAACATTATGAAGTGGGCAGAATGTTTTGATATCCTGTTATAACACCAGTTAAATCCTAAACATTTAGCACTGCTATCTTTGTAAAATTAACTGACCAGCAATCTGATTCAAAACATCCTAGCTGTTGCCTCGTTGTGATTAGACGATTCATTAGCCTACCTTCCATAAGTCGCTGCTGCATGACTGAAGGACTTCCCCTGGAGCCGCAGCATCAGAGCGCTCCGGCCGTCTCGGTAGTGCTGATTAATGTAGTCAGGATCCAGCAGAGTGAACGTTGGACTTGCTTTGGCTTGAACAGCATCAGCCTCCACGGATACCAGGTCATCCTTGTTGCTATTTATTAACACTGATCCAACTTTTCCATTGCGGAGGTTCACCTCGGTAAAGTCACACTGCTATGATACCTTTGACTAAATTAATTCTAATGGCCATAAATTTCAGGAATAAGTGATGTCTTTCCAATTTGCACCTCCCCTTCTCGTTTGTTGTAGGCTAGCCTTTGTGTATAAATTCCCCAGTGTGTTCATTGTGAGCAGGTCAGTTTTTGTTTGTGAGACTTAGTTACGTTTGTTTTGGTTGATCTCATTTTTGTTGGGCCCTTTCTCTACATTTGGAAAATTAATTTTTTATATACCTTTGTCCTTGTGCCTTACTGCTTGGTCCCTGACAATGAGCTTAGAGGATTTTTTTTTCCTGAGAGCTTCTGTTCCGATCAAGTCTATTTTGGAAAAAAAAAAAAAAAAAAACATTTAGTCTATCCACTTTATTTTCAACGGAAATACAGAGCCAGCGAGTTGACGTTTTTTTGTGCGAGATTTCTGGCCGCTCACTTCCTGTCACGGGGTAACTAGCTGAAAAGCGACTGATGCAGCTACTTCGTCTCAAATTACTCGACATTATGACTTGGAGGAAGACCGGGATCGTTTGTCCAGTAATAATAACGCGCTTAAAAGAAAGGTTTAGGTGGAGCAGGAGTGTTTTAATCATCGACCGTGAACAAGAGCTGCGGATACGAGGCACCCTACTTCCTTCACCCCCAGCCGAAGAATGAGATATTCCATGCCTGTGGTTAAAAGCTTAAGATTTGAAGAAACCACCAAAGCGACCCTATGATTGTTCTTTTCATTTTGTGGACAAAAGACCGACATGACTTCTAATAGAATTTTATATGCTTCTTTAATCAGTACATTTTAGCAGGGAACAGTTAATCAAGCAAATACAGAAATCACAAATTAAAATTTAACTTACTTCCTAACTCTAAGGCTGATTACTAAAATGTTCAGATAGGCATTTGAATTAAGGGGACCAGATTGACCCATACCGCAGATGGAATCCCAAGGTGACGATGTTTTTTGGGTGAAGGGGTTGATCAAATGAAGAACTTTCCTCTTAATGTCAACGCTCAAATGTGCCGATGACCTCCTTCTCACAATGGCTTACAGCTTTAGTGTCCGTCCTGACAAGATTGGCTGAGATTCATCTCTTGGCTCGATAAGTTGTTCCAGCTTCAGCTCTTGCATCCGGTGGGTGAGACTGCCATCTATGGAACATTCAGATTGTTTTCATGAACCAGTTCAAACCCACAGTGGCACTTCCAGCAGAATCAGTGGATCACTGGCCCCGAATTGTAAAAGAGACACGGAGGAGGAGCATTGGGCTCAGCCTCGCTGTTTCTCAGAGACAAGGGGTTCCGTAGTCCTTCTTTGACCAGTCGATCTTCTTACTTTTGTCTTTTTTTGAATCTTCTTTCTTGATTTTTCCTTCTTGAATCTTTCTTGAATCTCCTTTATTTTGCTCCGTGTAACGTGTCTTCCGTGATGAGAACTGAGCACCTAAACTATCTTCTTTTTATGTGTTTTTGAAACCATTGTGTGAGTTGGAAGACTGTTACCTCCAACCAGAGTCCCTGTTGATGATGGAATAGGGTGCAGCCAGCTGCAGTCAACAGGCTGTTCCTCGTTCGGTTTCCATTCAAGTCATTTACAGCCCTTCTTTAACAGCCTTCACTGAACATGTTCAAGCATGCTTCTCCTTTCCAGCCTGTCTAACACATTTACTTCACCTTTTCAGTCTAACACATTTACTTTATTAAGAACAATCATACTTAAATTATTTCATTTAGTTTAATACATCAGTGCTCGAGCCTTTAATAAAAGTAAAACAAAAACAATTAATCAACCATACAATTTCAGATCTTTTTTGTTATCTATTCCTCATAATAAATTTAATCTCCAAATTACTACCACACAACACCCTGTGGTAACTTGACACCCCCTTCTTGAGGTCGGCCAGATTCCATAGCAATGTCCTGTCATGATCCATTAGAACAGTCCATCCTCATCAAGGTAGCTGAGGTCCAGGACATCATCAGAGGGTACTGATGGTGGGGAGGGACCCGGAAGTGTCCGAGCGTCAACAACCACATATTCTGCTCCAATATGTGGGGTTATTTCCCAACCAGGGTCCTGGAATGGCATCGCAGGGCATCTGCGCAGTGTTCATGGACTCTAGATGAGGTGGTGATGGAGTCGGGTCTATCCCTGGGGCAGGAGGTGAAGTATGTGGCGACAGAGCTGGTTGAAGGCCATCCCTGATTTCATCTAGAACCTCCTGCAGCTCCGGATCAGGGTCTATCTGGCAGCTGTTTTCGACCACATCCTTTGCAGCTACAGGTGATGTTCGGCACCCTTTGTCTATATACATGTCGGGCAAAGGTGGGCGAACCAGCGACAAAGGGGGACCAATTCCAATAATTTTCCCATTCAATAAGTGCAAGGTAGTCAAACACTCACCATCCAGGCATTCCCACAGTTGCCGGATGATGGGGACGTATGAGCCTCCATCTGACTGATATATGTCAAGGTTAACATCGTCGTCATTCAAGGCTGATGACCAGATTCTCTTATACTGAGTCACCAGAGTTTTCGGTGTTTGGGGGTGAACGTAAGGTGGAAAATGGGATTCAGGCGGACAGAATGCAGATCATACATTCTCATGGGCTGACTTTACTGGCAAACATCTGAAGCACAGGGGGCCATGTGCAGTGTCTGAACTGTTTAAAAGCAGTAGAGCTTTCTGAGCTATCTAAAATTTTAGCTTCATCTAAACCTTCTACCTGTATGTTAGACCCAATCCCAACCAAGTTGTTTAAGGAGGTATTCCCTCTGATCAGTGGTCCTATTTTAGACATGATTAATGTATCCTTGGTAAATGGATATGTACCACAGGCTTTTAAAGTAGCTGTTATTAAACCTTTACTTAAGAAACCATCTCTTGATCAAGATGAGTTAGTAAATTACAGACCTATATCTAATCTTCTTTTCTTATCTAAAATTCTTGAGAAAGTAGTTGCTAATCAACTATGTGAACATTTACAAAGTAATGACCTACTTGAGGAGTTTCAGTCAGGCTTCAGAGCTCATCATAGCACTGAAACAGCTCTGGTGAAGGTCACTAATGATATTCTCATGGCCTCAGATAATAGACTTGTGTCTATACTTGTCCTGTTAGATCTCAGTGCTGCATTTGATACAGTTGATCACAATATTCTCCTACAAAGACTTGAGCATACTGTAGGGATTAAGGGAAAAGCATTAGGCTGGTTTAAATCTTATCTGTCGGACAGATTCCAGTTTGTTCATGTTAATAATAAATCTTCCTCAAACTCTAGGGTCACTTGTGGAGTACCACAGGGTTCAGTCCTTGGACCAATTCTATTTACTATATATATGCTTCCGATTGGCAAAATTATCAGACAGCATGGGATTAATTTCCACTGTTATGCTGATGACACTCAGCTATATTTATCCATAAATCCTGATGAATCCAATCAGTTACTTCGACTGCAGTCATGTCTTGATGACATCAAAAGCTGGATGACTTTAAATTTCCTGCATTTAAATTCTGACAAGACAGAAGTTGTAATCTTTGGGCCAGAGTCTTCAAAAAATAAAGTTCTTAATCAATCCCTTAATCTGGATGGCATTAACTTGGCCTCTGGTAATAAAGTTAAAAATCTTGGTGTTGTTTTCGACCAAGACATGTCATTTAAATCCCATATTAAACAGGTTTCCAGAGTTTCCTTTTTTCACCTCCGGAATATCGCCAAAATTAGAAACATTCTGTCCAGGAGTGATGCTGAAAAACTAGTCCATGCATTTGTTACTTCAAGGCTGGACTATTGTAATTCTTTACTATCAGGAAGTCCACAAAATGCAGTTCGAAGTCTTCAGCTGATTCAAAATGCTGCGGCAAGAGTTCTGATGAAAATCAACAAGAGGGATCATATTTCTCCAATTTTAGCTTCCCTTCATTGGCTTCCTGTTAAATCAAGAATAGAATTTAAAATTCTCCTTCTAACGTATAAAGCCCTTAATAATCAAGCTCCACCATATATCAGAGCTCTGATTACCCCGTATGTTCCTAACAGAGCACTTCGCTCTCAGACTGCAGGTCTGCTGCTGGTTCCTAGAGTCTCTAAAAGTAGAATGGGAGGCAGATCCTTTAGCTATCAGGCTCCTCTCCTGTGGAACCAACTCCCAGTTTTGGTCCGTGAGGCAGACACCCTATCTATTTTTAAGACTAATGTTAAAACTTTCCTTTTTGACAAAGCTTATAGTTAGAGTGGCTCATACCCTGAGCTATCTCTATAGTTGTGCTGTGATAGGCCTAGGCTGCTGGAGGACATCAGGGTCTAATTTTCTCACTCTACTGATTTCTACTTTTCTTCAGTCTACTGTTCTCCAGTTTTGCATTGTATTACATTGAAATGACTGTCGTCATTTCAGCTTTTAACTTTTTGCTCTCTCTCTTTTTCTTCATAGTAGGTACACCTGGTCTGGCGTTCTGTTAACTGTGACATCATCCAGAGAAGACGGCTCACCCGCTACTACCATCTAATGTAGAACAGATTACTAGATCAATGTGTGCTTCTGTGCTTGTCTGTCTTGTTGTGTCTCTGTTCTGTCTTCTGTAACCCCAGTCGGTCGAGGCAGATGACCGTTCATACTGAGCCCGGTTCTGCCGGAGGTTTTTCCTTCCCGTTAATGGGTGGTTTTTCTTCCCACTGTCGCTTCATGCTTGCTCAGTATGAGGGATTGCAGCAAAGCCATGTACAATGCAGACGACTCTCCCTGTGGCTCTACGGTTCCCCAGGAGTGACTGCTGCTTGTCGGGACTTTGATGCAATCAACTGGTTTCCTTATATAGGACATTTTTGACCAATCTGTATAATCTGACCCAATCTGTATAATATGATTGAACTTGACTTTGTAAAGTGCCTTGAGATGACATGTTTCATGATTTGGCGCTATATAAATAAAATTGAATTGAAAAATTGAATTGAATGTTGAGGTATCCACAAAAAGTTAACCGTGGAGACTGCAACGTCATATTCAGTACAACTAATGGGGCCCTAGGGGAACACAAAGTGGCTCAGGATTAATGTCATATGATATAAAAATTGTATTAAAATCTTAGCAATGGAGCGGCAAGCAAAAATAAAAAAGGAGGCATTCTACACAGAGATTCCGGTCTGGGCAGGCAGCCAGGGGTTGGGGGTCAAAGGTTGCAGTGGTGTTGATGAAAATGGCAGCATAGGTCATCACCCAGACCATGATTGGAAGATCAGAAATAAGCTGCAATCAATACTGCAGCGACAACACCACCATATATATATATATATATATATATATATATATATATATATATATATATATATATATATATATATATATATATATATATATATATATATATATATATATATATATAGTGTTAGGTTTTGGGCCCCCATCTGTCCTGGGCCTGGGACAATTGACCCGTTTTTCCCCCAATGTCAGCGTGCGTGCCTGCAGGTATCATTTAGTTAAGAAAATTAACTAAATTAGGTTTTTTAACTAAGTTTAGGCCCTAACTTTACTAAATTAAGAAAATTAGGACTCCCGGCTCTGCTATTAGATGCTTTACCTATACCACAAGGCTAACTTAACCTGCTTTACTACTGAACCAGCTTATTATCCTATTGGTGGTGATGAACAAGCCCAGGCAAGTTCCATCTTTGTTGCAGTCAAAACACTTGTGTACCTCTCTCTCTCTTGCTTTTTTTTGTAACAAGTAACTAAACCAAACATTGAAAATGTATCAGAGTAGAAGTATGCAATTAGGTTCAAAAATATAGTAAAGTGAAAGTTCTCAAAATTTTTTATACTGGAGTAAAGTATAAAGTACTCCAAAATATACTTAAGTACAGTAGTGAAGTATATTTACTTTGTTATTATACAACACTGCCCAAAACCTCAAACATTTAATTTGTTGTCATGGCTTCTTTAAGATGACCTTTGGTTCTCTAACATGGCTTTGTAGTGAACCCAAGATTCACGAGTCCTTCTTCAGACATGAAAATCACTCACTTTTTGGCAAAATTCGCTGCTTTAAATCCCAAATTGATCACCTGCGTGAATCGTGTAGATCTGATTAAAAAAAGGGGGGTAGCATCCCACAAAGAGTTTCATTACGACTACATGGGAGCGGCACGAAGCACGACTCTGATAGTGAGCTGAGAATGCATGCACGCCGATGAAGGGAGCCTTGATTTTAAGAAGACATGTTCCTACTAGAGCTACAACGTTGAACTATTAGTGCGAATGCTGCTACCTTATTGGACTTTGCTGATCAGAGCAGGAGTCGCGAACTGACTCGCGAGCAGACAACAGTTAAGACTCAGCGATTTATTTGTTTGGACTTAGGCAGATGTTGAAGGGACCGGTTTAAGAGGCTTTAAGGTAACGGTGACTGACTCAAGCTAACATTAGCTTTTAGTGACTACACTAGCTGGTATCATTATAAGATCTAACTCAACAAATGAACGTTAACATTAGCGTTTTTAAGTTTCTCTGTCATGTGTCACAGGACCTGCTGCTTACAGCGAAGAAGTAATGTTAGTCTGTGGAAGGTACAAAATCAGTGTCAATGATGGGCATTCACATATGGTCCTTTGTTAGCCAACTTATTTACCTACTATTTTGTGGCAAAGTACATTTGCCTTTCAAATTTGAAACCATTTATGTACAGTCATCCTCAAATTTAATATCCTTCCATTCACTCAAATAACTAAAAACTGAAAAAAATTGTTATAGAAATAATCATAATACAAGAAAAATGTCTAAATTAAAATGTAGTGAAACAAGACAGTGTTATAACTATTGTTGAAAAGGGTAATCAAGAAAATAAACCGAAATGTCTCAAACAAATTAAAGCACTTTGCTAATGAACAGTGGACCAAAATACCTGAGAGTCTGAGTTATAGCAGCTGCTGCCTCATCATGAAACTCACCTGTAGTCAGAGCAAAAAATGCAAAGGGGAGAGCCTCTCTGTTCCCTCATTGCAAATGTATCCCACCCTGATTTACAAAGCTGAATAAAATATATTAATATAGTTTTTTTCTTCTACTCTGAAACATTTGCACTAAAAGAATTCTCTCTCACACACAGCTTCAAGCCCGTGTTCACCTCTTTCACTCTGTGCCTCTGATAACTCTCCTTTTATGCTCTGTGTATTCAGGCAGTGTATTAAAATTCATACATTATTTAATAAGGTTCATTTCTAGAGCCAAACAAATCTATATATTAAGAAATAAATGTTAAATAAAAAATGTTTGAGATTGTATTAATAAACTAACATTTACCACATAAACATAAAAGTACTGAAAATGGGTACCGATAAGTACCGGTATCGATTCCTAGATATCAGTACCCTATTGGTTTAAATGTGAAAGGTAACCATTCCTACTGGCCTGTAACTTTGCTTGATTATTTTATCAAAGTGCTCTAGATTGCTGCTTTTAAATTAAATGGTACAACTTTTTTTTCTGGGTTACATAGTTCCTTGGTCTCTTTAATCTTAATTTTGCTTAGTAGTTTAAGTTTCACTAGCCTAGTGTAAGCGATTTCTTGATTGAAATATAGTGTTAATTCAGATAAACAACATTCTATAATGGTGCTCCTTGGATGTGCATTTGTTTCTGTTTATAAATTCTTATGCTCGAAGAGAAGTTGTCATCTGTTTATTCCATATGTGTATAAAGTTTGCTGTTAGACGAATGCCACTGCTGGAATCATCCTTTCAACTGTTATCCTAATAATCAACTGATAGAGCTAATATTCACTGGACAATACCTAACAGACTGAAAGCTATTTAATAAAGATTGAATAACTTACAACAGCTTAAAGTCAATGATGTGATATAATCTGCTGGGTTTCCTTGGATATAAAACTTTCTAACCAATTTGAATTGTAAACTGAACTTGAAAAATCAGTTTGATAACTAAAATTAATTTGTATGTACTTGACTTGAAATCTGTTTGTATGATTGAACTGAATGTTTTGAGACATGCCTTGAAACAACATTAGTTAATTTGTTCCATATAAATACACTGAATTGATATAATTCACATTAAAACAAGGCCAATTGAAAATGTCTAGCATGGGTGCTTTGAAAAAAACACCAGTTGTCAACACCATCTTTTAACAATTATTATGAGTGAAGAAATGTTGAAATCTTTCCCCAGGCCACTATTATGATGGTTATGACGAAGAGTACCAGTGCCCTATTTTGGACGAGGACCGGGTGAGTGAAATTCTATTTTACCCTTTTAAAATCCAGTTTTCCTGGGTGGGAATTGGCATCTTGGTTTTATGCAAATCGGGACACAAGCAAATTAACAATTTCTGTCCAATTTAAAAATGAATTGTACACATCTTAGCTAGTGACCAAAGCTGCACACTTCTTTGTATATTGTTATAAATACAATGAAAACGGCGACACCTCAAATAGAATTTTTAAAATACACAACTACAACAAACTTATAAAATAGCATGTTGCCTTTCAACATCAAGCTGTATGTTGTTTAAAAGTTTGGAATGTTACTTATTTAAAAGTACCATTGCACACTGTTTTCTAGAAATACTATTCACTTCCCTAGTCAATGAGTTTTACTCACTATGGTCTGGCAAACTGGACTGTCTAGCGTGGGAAAAAAATATTGAAAAATCTGTGGGTAATACTTAATTTGTAAACTGTATGTATGCATCCATCCATCCATCCCAAATGGCCGTTATATAATTGTGAATAGGTCTCTTTTTAATACTTCTGTTATTTTAGCAAACATATACGCCCCTAAATTTGACAACCCTAAATTCTTCAACAATTTGATCCACTCCCTTGTCCAATATTGATACTCATCAATTGATACTCGGAGGAGATATGAATACTGTCATGGACTCAGTATTAGATCTTTCTTTGACCAAAAACTTTTGACTCTCGAAGTCTTCTTTAGTTTTACGATCATTTTTACAAAATTAAGGTGCTGTAGATGTGTGGCGATATTTATACACATTCACCCGACAATATTCCTTTTTTTCTACTGTTCATCAAACAAATTCATGTATAGATTATTTGTAGATAAAAAATCACTTTCTAATATTAGGACTTAGATATGATATGATGGTATAGTTATAGCTGATCATAGCCCGCTTATTTTAGAACTGTTTTCCACATAAACATGTTGTGTATTGTTGATGACTTAATCCTCTCCTGTCAGATTTTGTACAACACATTTCTGAAAAAAAAAACAAAAAAAAAACAAACAGTATAGCTGGTATGGCCATTAGTAGTTTGGGAAAGCTTGAAAGTCACATTATATCGCACTCCTGACATACTAAGAATCAAAAGGTAAAACGTTTAACTGAACTGATGGATCTAATGTCACAGCTTGATAAACACCATTCCATAACCCCATCTCCAGATTTGTATAAACAAAGATTATCTTTGCAAACTGAATTCAATTTAATTTTCATATGCTGGTGAAGATTCTCAGTCATCCAGGTCATGGTCATTCCAAAAAAAGTATAAAACAAAGCAACTGGACTTGTTTTCCGTAGTTGAAGACGTCGCTTCCTCTCCCAGAAGCTTTCTCAAGTCTAAAAGTCTGGAGTAATGTGGAGTAACAAGCTTTATACCATTGCCCAACAAAGGCCTTGCAATGGCTTAGATAACATGCAAATTCAATCGAAACAGGTCCACCCCTTGGTAATGGGCGGTCGTTAAAGCCATTAAGACAGCAGATTGTTACCTTAACTCTCACCGAAGGGTGAGAGTTAAGGTAACGACTGGCCGGAATTAATCCTATGTGTTGTAAGTTTTTGAGAGTTGGAACCTAAGGCCTCCTCCTCCTAAGGCCTCCTCCTCTGTTTAAGGTTGGTCTTTCTCTCTTAACCTAGATGGCTTCCTTCACACCCCTTTCAAACCATCTCTCTTCTTTGTCCAAAATGTGAACATTTTGGTCCTCAAGAGTGTCCTTTGTCCTCAAGGTGTAAGTGGACAGCAGAGTCTTGTCTTGAGGAGGTAGCTCTCCTGTATTGAGCCATGCATCTGTGGAGAGGTTGTTTGGTTTCTCCAATATAAAGATCAAAACATTCCTCACTGCACTGAACTCCAGACTTTTTGAATTGAGAAAGCTTCTGGGAGAGGAAGTGAAACGTCTTCAACTACGGAAAACAAGTCCAGTTGCTTTGTTTTTTACTTTTTTTTTGGAATTAAATTTTCAGTCAACAATCTGAACATATGGTTCTTAAGTCTAGAACAGGGGTTAAAGTTCTCCGTCGCTGCAACGGATTTCCATCATTTGGAAAATGAGCGCAAATTTTTCCGTCTACACTTTTTATTCAAGGTTTTAAACTGAAGCTGCTCTCAACCAATGAAACCTGGCAGAGCCAGGACATTAGCTAATCAGAAAGAGAGTAGGGCGGGTCTTTGCAAAGTGGACATCTACCAGACTGAGTTTCATCGGTGTGCAATCATAACTTTTGGAAGAGCGTCTCAAACTGGCCACAGATGCATGAATGAAAGTAGTGGTGGTCAAAGATTTTCTTTGGGTTTATGCAAACCAGCAAGTCAGGAAGTGGAGCGGATTGACCATCTGACAACAACTTCCATCGGTAAGCGTGTCTGTCACTGCTCCTGCAGTTAATGAATTAATTATTTCCACCTGTGGAAATGTCACCTTTCAGCGTTTCTTCACTGGCTTCCCGCAACGTAGCTGATAAACGCGCGGCGAACGACCAGGGACCTCCTCGTTATTCGCTGTTACGTTTTATTTAAAACTCGAAGAGTAAAGCGCTAGCTCAGGCTAATTTGGCATGACGCGCTTTGTTTTTGGAGAAGCGTCGGAATGTGAAACGGTGTCCTGCATTTGACTGGGTCCGATTTGGAAAAAGTAAAAAAAATAAAATAAATAATTTCACCTGCGCTTTTCTGAATTAAAGAAGCCAAAAATAAACTGCAGCTACAACATGGACTGGAGAGTGGGTTCAAACTGGGTGAGGCCAGAGGTGATTCTCGGATTCTCAGAGAGCTGTTATGAAGTTTTTTATTTTGACACGGAGTGGAGCGTGATGTGAAGCTACACTGTAGAAGCAAGTCGCACTAGAACCAGCTGAAAAAGTGTCCTGTCTGTGGACCTATGGACTCATTTTACTCCAACCCCAAACCACCTACCAGACAGTACTGCAGCCAAGATGACTTTTAACAATATTTAACTTTACGAAATACATTAATAACATTTTGCTAATTAAAAATTTTCATATTTAAAAGCAAGTTGTGTTTTTCTGATAAACTTTAAGCAGCTTTATTAAACTTTTTAAAAAATGTTACATCCCATCCTTCATCGATTTTCTAAACCGGCTTTTCCCTACAGGTGTGACGTCAAGCCGTATCTAATGGGGAAATTCAATTCTATTCAGTTTTATTTATATAGCGACAATTCATGAAACATGTCATCTCGAGGCACTTTACAAAGTCAAAATCAATCATATTATACAGATTGGTCAAAAATTTTCCTATATAAGGGAACCAGTTGATTTCTTCAAAGTCCCGACAAGCAGCATTCACTCCTGGAGAAGCGTAGAGCTGAGCTTCTCCAGGGCGGCTAGTCAGGTTAGCAGAACTTGAGAGACACCAGGGCACAGAGCAGAGCCTTTCCAGGATGGCTAGTCCAGTTAGCAGTTCTCTGGAGACACCAGGACACAGAGCAGAACCTTTCCAGGATGGCTAGTCCAGTTAGCAGTTCTCTGGAGACACCAGGACACAGAGCAGAACCTCTCCAGGAACAAACAGTGAACGAACAGTCTTTAGAGTGACTGGCAGGACTAACCTTAACAACAGGAGCAAAACAAAGCTTCCAAGGCAAAACGGGGACTGGCATGGAGAGGTGTGGAATGATGACGGCCCAGTGCTGAACTGAAGACAGAGGGAGGTTTAAATAGAGCACTAACAGGTGAAACAAGGGTCTGACTAATTAACTGGTAAATGATTATCAGGTGTGACTGACTGCTGAGGAGGTGAAGTGAAAATTGACAGAAAATAACTGATGACTGAAAACTAACAATAAATAAAGTCAAACCTAACCCAAAAGAGATGAAAAAATGAAAGTAACAGAAAAACAAAGCCAAACCAAAACTCAACCATGACATTACCCCCCCCCCCCCCCCTCAAGGCCGGACTCCGGACGGCCTAAAATCAAACAAAACAAACTACAAAGTGACCGAACCAGGGTGGGTGGAGGGAAGGCAGGATGGCGGGCAAGAGTCATAACCAAGCTGATCGAACCAGGGGGGGTGGAGGGAAGGCAGGATGGCGGGCTAAAATCAAACCAAAACTACCCACTAGGGCGAACTAAAAGGGGGTTTTTAACAACCCCTGGTAAACCAAACAAAGGGCATCTAACAGATGTTGGCAGGCGAACATCGCCACAAGGCAAAAACGGGCATGACAGGCGAACATCGCCACAAGGCAAAAACGGGCATGACAGGCGAACATCGCCACAAGGCAAAAACGGGCAGAACAGGCGTACGACAACGCCAGAGGGAAGAACAGGCGTACGACAACGCCAGAGGGAAGAACAGGCGTACGACAACGCCAGAGGGAAGAACAGGCGTACGACAACGCCAGAGGGAAGAACAGGCGTACGACAACGCCAGAGGGAAGAACAGGCGTACGACAACGCCAGAGGGAAGAACAGGCGTACGACAACGCCAGAGGGAAGAACAGGCGTACGACAACGCCAGAGGGAAGAACAGGCGTACGACAACGCCAGAGGGAAGAACAGGCGTACGACAACGCCAGAGGGAAGAACAGGCGTACGACAACGCCAGAGGGAAGAACAGGCGTACGACAACGCCAGAGGGAAGAACAGGTGTACGACAACGCCAGAGGCAAGAAACGGGCGCACGACAGCGCCAGAGGCAAGAAACGGGCGCACGACAGCGCCAAAGGGAAGGAACGGGCGCACGACAGCGCCAAAGGGAAGGAACGGGCGCACGACAGCGCCAAAGGGAAACCCGCCGGGGCGTGAGGGGAAATGCCGGGGCTTGGGGAAGAGAACGTCGGGACGTGAAGGAAGCAGGAACATCTAAAACGCCTAGGAACAAGAACGGAGGGCGCCCTAACACGCCGGGGAACCGAGAACAGAGGGCGTCCTAACACGCCGGGGAACCGAGAACAGAAGGCGTCCTAACACGCCGGGGAACCGAAAACAGAGGGCGTCCTAATACGCCGGGGAACCGAAAACAGAGGGCGTCTAAACACGCCGGGGAACCAAGAACAGACCGCGTCTAAACATGCCGGGAACACTAAATCTAAACGCTAGAAATCTAAACACCAGGGAACTAAGAAACCTAAACACCAGGAGTCTGGGGGCGTCCTAACACGCCGGGAACACTAAGTCTAAACGCCAGGAATCTAAACACCAGGGAAACAGGAACAAAGGGCATCCTAATACGCCAGGAAACAAGAGCGGAGGGCGTCCTAAAACGGCAGGAGACAAAGGGCGTTCTAACACGCCGTAAAAACACAAAATCTACAGGGGTCAGAGGGCGTCCTAACACGCCAGGAAACAAAAATACCAGGAACTAAGTGCGTCTAAATTCCGGAGAATGGAGAGCGTCAAACACGCCAGTGGACTAAGAGCTAGGGGGCCAAAACAAAACTAAGAAGCGCTGGGACCTAAAGAACGCTGGGAAACTACAGATCTAAACCAAAACTAGAAAACCAGGCATGAACTAACCTATAGAACAAAACCAGAAGAACTAGGGTAGGGATAACAAAAGAAAAACCGAAGCAAAAAACTAGAAAATCAAAATAAAACAAAAAAACTAGGAAAAAGATCAAGACATTCAAGAAAAACTATAAAACTAATGCAAAACCAAAACAAAGAAACTAGGGCAGGAACGGGTAAACTAATGTAACACTAGACAACTAAAGCTAGAACAAAAACAAAAACTGAGAGAACAAGGCAAAAAACTAGGATTCTAAAGCAAACAAATAACCAAAGCAAAAACCGGAAGACTAAAGGCAAACCTGGAACACCAGAACAGAGGTGGAAAAACAAAATAGAAACTCAAGTACTCTAAGAAAAACAAAGAACCCCCTAAATAACTCTAAAACCCCAAAAATCCTAAGTAAATCAAAACTGAAATCGAGCCCAAAAAATAACAAGGCACTGGCCTTAAGGGCTCAGGAAAAAAACGGCTGCTAAGCAAAAAAGGAAAGTCTTCGTGGAGGTCGTCCTGGACGAGGCAGGCGGCGGAGCAGCATCGCCCGACTAAACCCTCGAGGAGGGCGGCCCCGACGAGGCAAAGTCAAGCGGCCCGGAGACCGCGGTCGGCGGCTCCGGCCGAACAGGAAAGTCAGAGACGGGCGCCGTGGTGGACGGCCCCGACGAGGCAGAGTCGAGCGGCTCGAAGTCCGCAGTCTGCGGCTCCGGCCAAACAGAGAAGTCAGAGGCGGGCGCCGTGGTGGACGGCCCCGACGAGGCAGAGTCGAGCGGCTCGAAGTCCGCAGTCTGCGGCTCCGGCCGAACAGAAAAGTCAGAGGCGGGTGGCGTGGTGGACGGCCCCGACGAGGCAGAGTCGAGCGGCTCGGAGTCCGCAATCTGCGGCTCTGGCCGAACAGATCAGTTGGAGGCGGTGCCAAGCTACAGGTCTCGGCGGATACCGAGGCCAGAGGCGGGTCCTCCTGGACCTCCTCACGAGGCTTGGGCGGAGGCAGGTCCTCCTGGACCTCCTCACGAGGCTTGGGCGGAGGCAGGTCCTCCTGGACCTCCTCACGGGACTTGGGCGGAGGCAGGTCCTCCTGGACCTCCTCACGGGACTTGGGCGGAGGCAAAGCGGCTCCCTCGGAGGCCTCGGGCTGAGGCAAAGCGGCTCCCTCGGAGGCCTCGGGCTGAGGCAAAGCGGCTCCCTCGGAGGCCTCGGGCTGAGGCAAAGCGGCTCCCTCGGAGGCCTCGGGCTGAGGCAAAGCGGCTCCCTCGGAGGCCTCGGGCTGAGGCAAAGCGGCTCCCTCGGAGGCCTCGGGCTGAGGCAAGGCGGCTCCCTCGGAGGCCTCGGGCTGAGGCAAGGCGGCTCCCTCGGAGGCCTCGGGCTGAGGCAAGGCGGCTCCCTCGGAGGCCTCGGGCTGAGGCAAAGCGGCTCCCTCGGAGGCCTCGGGCTGAGGCAAAGCGGCTCCCTCGGAGCCCTTGGGCTCATCCTCGTCGGCCGGCGGATCTATTTTCTTGGCGGCCGGCAGAGCGGAGCCTTCAGGTGGAGGCGGAACCAACTCCTCGGCTACCTCGGGCAGTGACGGGCAACAGGCTTCGGAGGGCGGCGGCGCGCTACAGGCTTCAGAGAGCGGCGCCGGGCCACAGGCTTCAGAGAGCGGCGCCGGGCTACAGGCTTCAGAGAGCGGCGCCGGGCTACAGGCTTCAGCGGACGCCGAGGTTGGAGGCTGATCCTCCTGGACCTCCTCTTGAGCCTTGACGGACCCTCCGCGCCGGTGGTTTTGCTGTCTTCGCCGGGAGGGGACAGATGAGGAATCCGGGGCAATCTCGGGGGTGGCAGCTGGCCAGCAGGGCAGAAGGTCGTCTCGGTCACCGTAATAGAACTCCCACAGCTGGCTCTCCTTGATGCGTGGGGCTCTGCTAGGTGGAACGATGAGCCTCACTCGAGGGGCCAGCTGCGAGTCATGGAGGTGATGACCGAGACGTCGAGAGGCTGGGCGGCCTCTCTCCCTGGGCTCCGGGATAGCCGCAACAACACCCACGTGAACCACGGGGGAAGTGGAGTCGACCCGGATCGGTGGCGCAGGGTCCCGGGCAGAAGCCATCTTGGCGTACCTCTCCCTCATCTGGCGTTCGCACATCTCCACGTATGCGAGGATGTCCGGGTCGTCAACTCCTGCAGGTAAGTCCCGCATGGCGCCTGAGTTCACCTTTTGACTGGGCCGTACTGTCAGGGTTTTGTTTACCGATGAACTCAGGACGCACACACGGAACTAAAAGTTTGAGTCTTTATTGAAAGAAGTATGCTGGGTGGTGAGTGATGAAGACCGGAGGTTCAGGACTGCAGAAAGTCAGGGATGTAGATGATGGCAGGAGCTGACGGCCCGGAGACAGAGTCCACACTTGCTAGGTGCTGCTCGGCTAGCAGGCCTCATAGCACTCAGGTTAGCAGTTCATTGGAGACACCAGGGCACAGAGCTGAGCTTCACCAGGGCGGCTAGTCAGGTTAGCAGAACTTGAGAGACATCAGGGCACAGAGCTGAGCTTCTCCAGGGCGGCTAGTCAGGTTAGCAGAACTTAGAGACACCAGGGCACAGAGCTGAGCTTCTCCAGGGCGGCTAGTCAGGTTAGCAGAACTTGAGAGACACCAGGGCACAGAGCAGAGCCTTTCCAGGATGGCTAGTCCAGTTAGCAGTTCTCTGGAGACACCAGGACACAGAGCAGAACCTTTCCAGGATGGCTAGTCCAGTTAGCAGTTCTCTGGAGACACCAGGACACAGAGCAGAACCTCTCCAGGAACAAACAGTGAACGAACAGTCTTTAGAGAGACTGGCAGGACTAACCTTAACAACAGGAGCAAAACAAAGCTTCCAAGGCAAAACGGGGACTGGCATGGAGAGGTGTGGAATGATGACGGCCCAGTGCTGAACTGAAGACAGAGGGAGGTTTAAATAGAGCACTAACAGGTGAAACAAGGGTCTGACTAATTAACTGGTAAATGATTATCAGGTGTGACTGACTGCTGAGGGGGTGAAGTGAAAATTGACAGAAAATAACTGATGACTGAAAACTAACAATAAATAAAGTCAAACCTAACCCAAAAGAGATGAAAAAATGAAAGTAACAGAAAAACAAAGCCAAACCAAAACTCAACCATGACAGGGTCAGCTGAAGACTTTGTACTGCATTTTGTGGACTTCCTGATAGTAAAGAATTACAATAGCCCAGCCTTGAAGTAACAAATATATGGACTAGTTTTTCAGCATCACCCCTGGACAGAATGTTTCTAATTTTGGTGATATTCCTGAGGTGAAAAAAGGAAACTCTGGAAACCTGTTTAATATGGGATTTAAATGACATGTCTTGGTCGAAAACAACACCAAGATTTTTAACTTTATTACCAGAGGCCAAGTTAATGCCATGCAGATTAAGTGATTGATTAAGTTTATTTTTTGAGTACTCTTGTCCAAAGATTACAACTTCTGTCTTGTCATAATTTAACTGCAGGAAATTTAAAGTCATCCAGCTTTTGATGTCATCAAGACATGACTGCAGTCGAAGTAACTGATTGGATTCATCAGGATTCATGGATAAATATAGCTGAGTGTCATCAGCATAACAGTGGAAATGAATCCCAAGCTGTCTGATAATTTTGCCAATCGGAAGCATATACAGTATATAGTAAAGAGAATTGGCCCAAGGACTGAACCCTGTGGTACTCCACAGGTGACCTTAGAGTTTGAGGAAGATTTATTATTAACATGAACAAACTGGAATCTGTCCGACAGATGAGATTTAAACCAGCCTAATGCTTTCCCCTTAATCCCTACAGTATGTTTAAGTCTTTGTAGGAGAATATTGTGATCAGCTGTGTCAAATGCAGCACTGAGATCTAACAGGACAAGTATAGACACAAGTCCATTATCTGAGGCCATGAGAATATCATTGGTGACCTTCACCAAAGCTGTTTCAGTGCTATGATGAGCTCTGAAGCCTGACTGAAACTCCTCAAGTAGGTCATTACTTTGTAAATGTTCACAAAGTTGATTAGCAACTGCTTTCTCAAGAATTTTAGATAAGAAAAGAAGATTAGATATAGATCTGTAATTTACTAACTCATCTTGATCACGAGATGTTTTCTTAAGTAAAGGTTTAATAACAGCTACTTTAAATGCCTGTGGTACATATCCATTTACTAAGGATAGATTAATCATGTCTAAAATAGGACCACTGATCAAAGGGAATATCCTCTTAAACAACTTGGTTGGGATTGGGTCTAACATGCAGGTAGAAGGTTTAGATTAAGCTAAAATTTTAGATAGCTCAGAAAGCTCTACTGCTTCTAAACAGTTCAGACACTGCACAGGTTCTAAATATTCCTCCAACGCTGGGACTGAGGACGAGGTAATCATGTTTGAGAGGATGGCAATTCTTTTATTTAATGGAATCAGTTTTATTTATGAAGAATTCCATAAAATCATTACTGCTAAGAGCTAAGGGAATGGATGGATCAACAGAGCTATGACTCTGTGTAAGTTTGGCAACTGTACTGAAGAGAAATCTATATTTTTTTTTTTCTCCTCAATTAATGATGAAAAATATGCTGCTCTAACTCTGCGAAGGGTCTTGTTATACAACAATAGACTGTCCCTCCAGATTAGGTAGGATTCCTCTTGGTGTGTAGAGCGCCATTTTCTCTACAATTTCCTAGCATTTTGCTTCAAGGACCGCAGCTCTGAATTAAACCAGGGAGCCAGCTTCCTGTGAATAATCACCTTCTTTTTCAAGGGAGCTACATTGTCTAATGCAGAACGCAATGACAAAGTCACCACGTGACAAACACATCCATTTGTGAATGGTCGGTTTATGCACATTTTGAGCAAATCCAATTGAATCTAGGATAGTTTTAAAGGCTACACTAAGGTTATCACATTCTGTGTCAACATGAATGTTCAAATCACCCACTATAATAACCTTGTCAGTGTTTGGACGATACAAAACAACAAACAGAAGAGGTTTTATTGCTTTGCAATTTGGATGAGGGAAACTTAGGGTTAAATGTTCTAAAGAACTGTAGTTATTAATTGGCCTGGAACTAATTAATAAATCAGACTGAAAGATGGTTGCCACTCCTCCTCCTCTTCTTACACATCTGGGAATGTGGAAATTTGAATAATTGGAGGGAGTTGACTCATTTATACTAACATAATCCTCTTGTAGCATGGTTTCTGTGAGACAAAATAAATCAATCTGATTATCAGAAATCAATTCATTAACTAACAAAGTCTTTGGAGGGAGAGACCTTATATTTAATAGACCACATTTAAGTGTTTTTATTTTTTGGTTCAAGGTGAGCTGTATTGATTTTTATTGGATTTTTATGATTTGTTCCTTTTTAGATCAGTTTTTGATCTGTTAAGTTTCAGACCAGGTTTTCCCCAGAAAGTTTGCCAGTTATCAATGTAGCCCATCAGACTGAAAGATGGTTGCCACTCCTCCTCCTCTTCCCACACATCTGGGAATGTGGAAATTTAAATAATTGGAGGGAGTTGACTCATTTATACTAACATAATCCTCTTGTAGCCTGGTTTCTGTGAGACAAAATAAATCAATCTGATTATCAGAAATCAATTCATTAACTAACAAAGTCTTTGGAGGGAGAGACCTTATATTTAATAGACCACATTTAAGTGTTTTATTTTTTGGTTCAAGGTGAGCTGTATTGATTTTTATTGGATTTTTATGATTTGTTCCTGTTTAGATCAGTTTTTGATCTGTTAAGTTTCAGACCAGGTTTTCCCCAGAAAGTTTGCCAGTTATCAATGTAGCCCATGTCGTTTTCAGGACACCACCTAGACAACCAGCGGTTGAATGATGACATGCGGCTAAACATGTCATCACTGGTCAGATCAGGCAGGGGACCAGAGAAAATTACAGAGTCTGACATTGTTTTAGCAAACTTACACACCGAAGCAACACCAACTTTAGTGACCTCCGATCGGCGTCACCGGGTGTCATTACCGCCAGCGTGAATAACAATCTTACTGTATTTACGCTTATCCTTAGCCAGCAGTTTCAGGTAAGATTCTATGTCGTCCGTTCTGGCCCCTGGCAGGCATTTAACTATGGTCCCTGGTGTCTCTAGTGCCACGTTTCTGACTATTGAGCTCCCAATAATCAGGGTTGGCTTCTTAGCGGGTGCGTCGCTGAGTGGGGCAAACTTGTTAGAAACGCTGATGGGTTGGTGGTGACCTGGGGTTGAAATCTAGAGCTATGCTTCTTACGAACCGTCACCCAGCCGGCCTGGTTACCCGACTGCACGGGTGCTTCTGGAGGACCACTACATAAAGTAACTCTATGTGGCTCCGAGCTAGCTGGCGGCTATCAGCTGGTTTTTTCATAGCACGGAGCCAGGTCTCCAATTCTGACACCTTCGCCTCCAAAGCTACAAAAACACTACATTTATTACAAGTACCATTATCACTGAAGGAGGCAGAGGAATAACTAAACATCTGACACAGAGAGCAGGAGATAGGGGGAGACTTAGACAGAGACGGAGAAGCTGAAGTAATAGTAGGAGAAGAAGCCATTGTAAAGCTAAAGCTAGGCTAGGCTAAAGCTTGGCTAACGCCCTTTTACCATGCCAAAACAGCAAACCGTGTGAAACATGAGTAGTTCCCAAGCGCGATGTGCAGCAACAGAGAATGTTTTAAAAGTGCTTATGTGTTAAAAACAGATGTTACAGCAAAGAGATTAAAGATAAAAGCGAGAGAGTCTGGAGCAACAGAATGTCGCTCACACCGTGAAAACAGGAAGTGACACAATACGCCTTACCGCAAACAGGAAGTGACACGTTTCCTCGTCGTCACACAGGGTCAGGGAGGGGGGGCTCGTCCATCCTGAACAGGTCTCCAGTCACTGGGCTAGGATTTAACAGTTTTATTAAACTTCAAAAAAGTTAAATAATGCCTTTTTAATAAACTCATGAGTTGTGATAATTAATTGTTGTGCAATAACGGGCAAAGCAGAGACTGATTATTGTAATGTGCAATTTGTGTTAAACTAAAATGTATGACATCATAGTGTTGGTTATGTGTCCTGCATTGTCCAGGTTGTGCTTGACCTTGTATGTTCATAGGATTAATTTATACTGAATGTGACAGGGAGCCAGTGGAGTTAATGTTGAGGTGTGAAGTAGATGATGTAATGATGCAAACTGCTGTCTTTTGTACTAGTTGTAGTTTATGGAGGTTTTCTGGAGGACAGGGAGACAAGGGAGCTGAAACTGTAAAGTGGAGAGGTGAGTGGACTGTGGACCAGTTTGGCAAAAGTGTGAAGGAAGAACTTGATGCTGCAAATATGAAAGTTAACCAGGTGATGTTCTGGATGTGGAAAGTGAAGGAGAGGATGGGAGGTTGTCTAGGATGACACCAAGGCTCTGAAGCTGAAACGTGGGACAGAGACAGGAATGGTCATTGCATATTGTAAAACTACCAGATTTGGTTAAAGTTGACTTTGCACAATAAGCAAGTGAGGTAACTAATGTGGAATTATTTCCACGGCCCCGGGAATATATGGGCTGACTCGAAAAATATTTCAGTCAAACTGAATATATTTTTGCTTTAACCCATGGTCTAGAACAGGGGTGTCAAACTCATTTCTATATAGGGCCACTTTGGCGTCATGAAGTCATTACAAGGGCCGGTTGCACGTGTGTAGACGATACTTTTCATTTCATAATTTCATTCCAGTTCACATAGAAGTATAAAAAATGCACAGTAACATAAAAGTAGCAACCTTAGGCCGTTTATACAGTTTATCTGCAAAAAACGTTGATATTGGGGTGAGTTACACTTACAGGAAGCACAGATTTAGCCATTTTATACACTTTCAAAGGATATATGCCTCTACTTTATTATTTTTGGCTCTTGAGGGCCGGATTATTTACCTTGACGGGCCGGATTTGGCCCGCGGGCCTTGAGTTTGACACCTGTGGTCTAGAAGAATGTGGTATGAGCATGGGGAGAAATCATCCAAGATTTTGGCAAATAAGTGCCATAAATCCAAATCACCTCATTTAATTCCTGAAATTAGAACCCGGTCTGGACAGGTCACAATAAATCCACAAGAAACAAATTTGAGTTTTAAAGTATTTTGGCATGACCTCTATGAATCAGAAACTTCAAGGATTCCTGAGCTGTTTGACACTTTTTTTTTTTAAAGGATGTCGATTCCAATTTTAAATTCTACATTTAGGGACCAAATGGAGTAACAAATTACTGTAGAAGAAATACATTTTTTTCTTTATTATTGAAGCCAAATAAATATCCACTTGAGTGTTCATCATATTGTCCTATTTTCGCTGTTAAATGTGGACTTAAAAATAATGTCGAAAACCCTGGATCTCAGGCTAGAACGATGTTTACCTCATATTATTTCTTCTGATGAAACCATTTGTAGGGTAGGCATGTTTTTTTCAGCTTGCGTAGGTTTTTCAACATGGAGTTGACTACAACTCCTGAAATCACCTTACCACCCAATGCTGAAAAGGTTTTTGACCGGGTGGGGTGGGATTATCTGTTATACACTTTAAATAAATTTGGGTTTGGCCCTAAATTTATGTCTTGGGTTCAGGTACCCTACTCCTCACCTATGGTGTGTGTTCGAACAGATTCGTTGTACTCTTGTTACTTCCTGCTCCACAGCTAGATGAGACAAGGGTGTCCTCTGTTCCCTAGGGGTGGACGATATGAAGAAAATCTAATATCATGATATCTTTGGGCCATATCACGATACACAATATATATCACAATATGTTCAAATAACCTTGAAAAACAAATGTTTTTAGCCACATAGTGCCTAAAGTTGCATTGGTATATCTCAAATTAATGTGTAAATTTTTTTTGTTAAAAAAATTTATTGCAAAATAAAAATCAGTTTAAAATGTTTTATTTTAGCCATTTTGGTAACCACAGCTGCACATAGAAGCTTTTCATAAATTACAATATTGTCACATTAGAGCTCTTTCGTGGTCAACACTGGACCTTAAAAAGCAGAATATCCCAGCGGCCAAAAGGGACACCAGGGAAAAATCTGACACAAAATAAACCTGAAATAAAAGGTGCTCTTTTGTGCTTAAGACATACAAATTTGTATAATAAAAATGTGACAATCCCAAAAACAAAACCTTGTATTGTGACTATAAAATCAACTGACCAGTCGCAGCTACATATTAAGAGCATCTCAAAAATATTTCCATTGCTCTTTAGGTGCTGGGAAATTTTAAACAAGAAAGGTTTTTTTCTGTCATATGGGATCAGGGCCGCTGGAAGTAATTTTGAACAGGGGGTGCTGTGAATTTATTTATTTTTTTGGACAAAAGACCAATGAGCTTATAGGCCTAATTAAAATACAATAAATACATAGATTGAGATTCATTACTTTTTTGTCATATACACTTGAGTGCATGCAACCAATGGTCTAATGGAGACGTCATCCAAAGCAGCCAACTTGTATTGACTTGCAACTCTGATCTTTCATGCTCGTTAAATTTTTCAGTGGCTTTACGCCAATTTGAAAAGCTGGCATTTGAAGCTGGATGTTGGCTGGAAGGGGTTGTCTAATCCAATCACGCTGGGTTGGGTTTCGGGTGCAGGGGCTGGGCCTGCAGGTGCACCCATAAACATAATATAAAGAGTAGACCCCATATCGACAGCTTTCGCCTATGGGCGCTAACGAGATTTGGGGGCGCCATCTTCGGGAGGTCAACAGCTCTGCTTAGTGTAATAGAGGAGACGCAGAATCAATTTGAATCACCTATAACTCGCTGAATATTAAACAAATTTTCACTTTTTTTTAAGGGCTCAGTACATGTAAATATTCTTGGTGGGGTTAAAGGTAAAAGAATATTCTGATAAATGTATGTATGTTGCAAAAAACAGCCACTCATACATTTTTTTATTACACAAACACATTTATACACAATGGGCCCAGAGGTTCTGAGTTCAACTCCCACCGACTACCACTCTGGGTCCCTGAGCAAGACCCTTAACCCCCGATTGCTCCCCAAGGGGATGGGTTAAGATGCAGAAGTGAATTTCTCCATTGTGAGATCAATAAAGTTCAATCATTATTATATACATATGCTAAATATCTATATCTATCTATCTATATATATATATATATATATATATATATATATATATATATATATATATATATATATATATATATATATATAAATTCAGAATCAAGGTTAATCGCCAAGTAGGTTTGCACATACAAGGAATTTGACTTGATGTTGATGCTGCAGACAAAATAAGAATACAATGAAATAAAATAAAATTGAATAAAATGGATATATATACAGAAGCTATATACATTCAGTAAACTGTGCGTTAATGTAACGCATTAGCTTGTAGACCTGAACGGGGGAGAGAGACCGTGTCCAGTTTCACAGGTGGCTCTTGGCCTTGTTCATAAGGCTGGTTCCAGATGGGAAAAAACTGTTCTTGTGGCGTGAGGTTTTGGTCCTGATGGACCGCAGCCTCCTGCCAGAGGGAAGTGTCTGAAATGGTCTGTGACTGGGGTGCGAGGGATCAGCCACAATCTTCCCTGCACGCCTCAGAGTCCTGGAGGCGTACAGGTCCTGGAGAGATGGAAGATTGCAGCCAATCACCTTCTCTGCAGACCTGATGAAACACTGCAGTCTGCCCTTGTCCTTAGCGGTGGCACCAGCGTACCAGATGGTGATGGAGGAGGTAAGGATGGACTCAATAATGGAGGAGTAGAACTGCACCATCATTGTCCTTGGCAGGTTGAATTTCTTCAGCTGCCGCAGGAAGTACATCCTCTGCTGGGCTCTTTTGGTTTGGTGGTGGGAGTTGATGCTCAGCTCCCACTTTAGGTCCTGGGAGATGATAGTTCCCAGGAAGCGGAAAGATTCCACAGTGTCGATGGCTGAAATTAGTCTATTTTGTTGGGAATAACTCTTTTGGCAAAACACTAGCACCAAACATTAACAAGTGTAGTTACTACTTGTCCATGAAAGCCAAAAAATTCAAGAGTTAAAGGTGAACAAAACTAAAAGTGACCCAAACAAATCAGTTAACTAATTAAGCAAATTACTGACAAATAATTGTTTTCTAAGCAACTTAATTTAAACAAAAATATTAATATAACAAATAAGCAAATAAATAAAAATGAACTAAATAAACTAAATTCTAAACATAACAAAAATAGAGAAATTGCTCCCAGAGCAAGCTTGAATTTTGTTGGTGGACAACAATACAGAAAAAGAATATTCTAATCAAAAATATCTGTTCATCTTAATTGTGAAAAGTTATCCCTCGATCCCTGATGACACTTGTCCGTCGATTCAAACAAAAATACGCCGCACAGTGCTGTGGCATCCGTCTGTTCAGCTTAAACCAGCAGCTTAGGGTAGCTGGTCGACCGCCCCAAGATGGCGGCCGTAATTTCTTGGGGCGGTCATTGTTGGGGCAACTGCCATCAGAGGCGGGCGGACAGTCTCCTCACTCCGGCTGCTCTCCGCTGTCGTGGTTGCGGTACTAGTGTTCTTCACTGGTGGTGGTGGTTTTCTAAAAAAAAATCCGAAATGCGTTTCTGTGCCATATTTCCTCCTCGTTTCTGTCATTAGACTATGTAAATTTACTAGTCTGCTGCCGCGAGCGGGATACCTCTTTACTCAGCGACCAAAAGCCACAGACATGAATACGTAGACGCCGCGTCCTCGGTTGAGAGGCGTGCCGACAGAGCGGCCATCTTAGGTCAGACCAAGCTGCGCTCAGACAGAATACACGTCAGTTCAGGAAAATGTACTTTATGTTTTCAGACACTCTGAATCCGATGAATTCTCACCTGATTTCAAGATAAATCAACTGACTGAAAATGTCACCCCTTTAGGGGCTACATGGGACCAATTGATTGAATTAAATTATTGTCTAACTTAATAAATAATTTCGATTTTGTATTGAAAGTAAGCAAACTTCCAGAGCTACGTCCCAGGAAGCCCGACTTTTACTCCGCTAATGGGTGCGCAAATAAAACCAGAACCAGATCCTGGGGAATTACCTTCCTTAAGTAAGATTTTATGATAGATCATCCTCATGCTTTACAGTTACAGTTTTTCCGGCATAAACACAATATGTGCTAATGGGTAGCAGGGATGGAAGTAGAGAAGAGTACATTAAACACCAAAAACAAACAAAATGGTACTAAATTACTGGATAGACATGATTTGTTTGTGTGTGTGTGTGTGTGTGTGTGTGTGTGTGGGGGGGGGTATTATACAGTTTTTGCTATGATTTTGTAATGTATTTGATTCTAAGATGCGTTATTAGGTTTTTTGTTGATTTTTTTCCCCCCAGATTTTTTTTAATATAATAATATATTTTTTAATTTTTTTAATAATAATTGCGGTTTGTATTATATAATCTTTAAATGCTGTTATGGGCACCTCTGCTCTCACTTGTCTGTATATAGTTTTGCTACTATGTAGATCAGTGCTGTTGTCTGTAGATCGGTGTCTGTTATAGCCTATATATACACAGTATATACAGTGTATACATATACATACATGCATACATATATACATACATACATACATATGTACATACATACATACATATTTATATATATATATATATATATATTAGGGCTGGGCAACGATTAAAATATTTAATCGCGATTAATCGCCCTGATTAATCGCATTGTATTTACAAACTCCAAGAATGAATTCAAAAGTAGTGTAAAGAGCACTTTTATTTTAATGTTCTGCTGCCATATGAACAAAAGTGTTGTAACATTTGTAGCACTTATCAGTAACACATATTTAGTGTAAAGCTCAACTTAAACATGTAAAACAAAAAATAGCAATAATAATAAATTAAAGCTTATTGCCACTGACAGGGAATTCTCTTTACGGGGAAAAAATCTACCAAAAACAGGCAATTTCTGAGGTAACAGCAGGGAGCAGCATTACCATTTTATGTTCAATACCAAAGTTTAACTTGGCAGTGGTTACAACTAACTTGTTTCTGTCATATTCGATGCTGGAAGAACTTTAAACTGAAATGCTTGCTAACTCGATATGCTTGCGTTACTTGCGTTTATTTGACGTTGACACACGGTTTTTTGTTGTTGCTTTCTTGCGTGCATATAGTGAATGGCAGGGAAAAACAGGCAAAAATACATGGATACTTTGAAACGAGAAGCGACTTCACCGACGGCGTCGATGCAGACCCACTCCGCTCCGCACAAAACTTGTTCCGTTCGCCAACTCACCGCCTCGCCTAAGCAAATAGCGTACCGCGAGCGAGCTATTTTTAGAAACGTAACGTCACATCACGTGGTACGCAGTAGGGCAAGCTTGCATAGTCCGTCGCTGTTTCGCTGTAAAAGAGACGTGCGTTACCCTTGGTTTTACTCGGTAAATGACTGCTTTTTCTAAATCTAAGACCATGGTTTTTAAACATTGTTGCTATGGAACGGGCAACAGCGACTCGAGGTACGCTGATCGGCCGCATATGAAGGATGTTTTCTTCAAGACTGCCAAGGAGAAATGTGTGCGCTGGGTACACCGGTGCGGTCAGCCTACACAACAGTTCAACCCGGAAAAAGTTACCAAATTCAAGTACATATGTAGCAAGCATTTTGTTGGAGGAAAGGGCCCAACCGAAGAACATCCTGACCCAATTCCAGCGACATCAAGTAGTGAACAGGTAAGAGTATTTTGGTGGCCGACATGTTAATATTGAAGCGCCTGCTACCATGATAACATATAGGCTACCATGATAGCATATAGGCTATCATGGTAGCAGGCGCTAACATGATACCCTGCTACCAGGATAGCTTACTCAAAAACATTTCAAATAAGACAAACATTAAACATATACCGATCCCTGGACGGACGCCATGATCGCCGCGCAGGAAAAAAAAAAAAACAAAGCTTACCGTTCGATCAAGTCGGCCCGTTTTCCGGTTTTTTAAGCCCTCGACACTCAAGCCATCGTTTGAGCTGAAGGTTGGTGTGTTCTTCGACAGTGCGGCCAGTAATCCGTGCGCCTGGGACATCATCTTGGGAAAGTTTAACGGCTATAAAGTCGGTCATATCGCTGTTTCTGTTGCGCGTGTAATAGCTGGTTGCTACGGGCGTTCTCTACCTGTATGTCCTACCTAAGCGGCAAAAGGGGCGTTGCGCTTGAGACGGTGACGTCACGTGCGCGGTACGCTATTCCTGCGGGAAACACCACCTTCCGCATGTCAGCTTTGTTTTTTTCCACCCAGCACCTTTCTTACTCTGAATCCGAGGCTTGGCTGACAGCGAGGTTATTGGCGCATTATCGCCACCTACTGTTCTGATTCAAACCCTTACACCGCAGCAACAGACCTTCACAAAATAAAAGCATGTGAGCAACATGCGTTAACATGCGTTAAAGAAAATATCGCCGTTAATAGTCTAATGAGTTAACGCGAAATTAACGCGTTAACTTGCCCAGCCCTAATATATATATATATATATATATATATATATATATATATATATATATATATATATATATATAATATGTATGTATACTGTATGTATAGGCTATATACACAGACACCGATATATATATTGGAAGAAAGAGAGAGAGATTTATGTGTATATAATTTGTGTGTATATTAGATTAATATGTAACTGCAAAATATGTAAGTGCGTGTACATTTTTCATCCAGTTTGACTTCAGTTTAAATAGTTTTGGTTCTGAATAAATATGTGTAATCTGTCTGAACGGTCACGATCACTGTGAACATATGATTAAAATGAGATCTGAGCTGTCTCCTATTCATTTTGACAGCAGCTGTCTGATCTGTGGTCTGACCCAAGATGGCCGCCCTGTAGGCACGTCGGCCTAGCGGCCGGCAGCGTACAATGGGGCGTCTACGTATATGATGTCTATGCCAAAAGCTTGCTTGAAGTTGCCATGACAACGTAACGTCCGAGAAGTTGTTAATTAGGCTTCAAAATAATTAAATTATAATCCAAATACACGTAATATTATAGTTTTAAAAAAAGTCTAAATCATTTCCCAAAATATTTATAAGAAATGTATAAATTGTGCAAAGTAGTTTTAATACATTTTATAAAAATCTGCCTCTCGCCACTAGGCAGTGCTGCAGCACCCCCAGAACCCCCACTTCCCACCGCCATGTATGGGATTTAGCAAAAGAAGACGCCAGTTTCAACTGTTTTACGGCTGGTTGAATTAAAGTTTCCTTCGGTGTGTGGGGGGTGTCGACACGCAGAGTTTACAAGAGTTGCACTGGATTACTTTTTAGGTGGAACAAATTTGTGCTACTGCTACCTTTTGTGGCAATGGTGTTACGGCATGTTTTGCAAATTACCGCATTTTGTTCAACATCCTCCTTGTGAAAGCATAACCACTGCCATATTATTGACCCAGTGCTGTTTCTCTTCAGACCCATTTTCTTATTTACCTGAAACTCCCGCTGTCGCCATAGCTCTCGCTGTCTCATCAACATAAGTAAGCGCATGGGTTTGTTGTTGTGTGTGTGTGCGCCAGAACACTTTCTGGTTTGGAGGAGGAGCGAGTGATGCGTTCACAGCATGTGGGAAAAACTAAACTGACAGTGAAATAAATACAGCGGCTCAATCTTGCCATGAAAATTTACACTCGATGGTCGCAATAAAGTAATTTTAGCCATCGCGTGAAGGGAAACTTGAGATATATATTGAGTATATTCAATCTATCGCCCACCCCTACTGTCCCCCTCTTCTATTTACATTAGGAATTGAACCGTTAGCAATCAAGCTAAGAGCAGAAGATAATGTTATGGGTGTCTACAGAGCTGATCAGGAGCACAAGTACACTGCAAGAAGAGAACTAAAGGTAAGTCTAATTTTCTTAAAATTTGTGTATTTGCACTTGATTTGAGCAGGTAAATAAGATGATCTGCCAATGGAATACGATTTTTGCACTTAAAATAGGAAAAACTCATCTCCGTCATCTTATTTCAAGTGAATATATCTAATTATCTTATTTTAGGAGTAAAAATACTCATTCCAATGGCAGATAATCTTGTTTAATTGCTCAAATCAAGGACAAAAACACTAATTTCAAGAAAATTTGACTTATTTTAGTTGCCTTTTTGCAGTGTATCTTTATATACTGATGACCTCCTGCTGTTTGATCATTTGTGCTCTATTCCCCATGCACTTACTGTTTTTAAACAATTTGGTACTTTTTCAGGTTACAGGTTACATTTACATAAAACCGAATTACTTTGTGTAAATCACACACTTCATGGCTACATAGTGGCAAATTATTTTTTTATAATTTTATTTATTTATTTTTTCTGTTTTATGTGGGAGTTTGTGTGTTGGAGTGAAGTGGTGCTATATAAATAGAATTTTATTGAATTCAAGATTGGATTTGCAGACTTTTCCAAGTTAAATTAGATTATGTCACTTACCTGGGTGTCAAGGTTGCTCACAAATATAAAGCTCTCTTAAAAAATAATTTTGTACCACTTCCTAAAAAAACTAAGTCAGACCTTCAAAGATGAAATAATTTGCCACTATCGTTAATAGGTCATGTCAGTTCTATAAAAATGAACATATTACCCAAGTTCCTTTATTTATTTCAGTGCATTCCATGTTATATCCCAAAAAAATTATTCGAGACACAATTATGTTGAATGATAAATCTCCCAAAATGCTTTAATGCAGAGACCTATACCAGAGGGCGGATTGGCTCTGCCAAATTTCCTACCTGCTTTGTTGACCTCTGCTTTCCCTTTAGAAGTATGTACCTATAAATGCAACCCTCTGCTATATAACTCTTTGACAATCTAAGTGCAGTGTAGGAAAAGATTTGGGCTACATTCTATGTCAACCAAAGCTCCTATTTGTTCAAATCACATGTTCCCACCTTCTGTGTCTGATTCTGCTTTTAAAATCTGAAATGAATTAAGTAAAGTTAAACACCTTTTCATTGATGGGACATTTGCATCATTTACACAGCTTATGAAACAGTTAAATATTCCACGTACACATTGATTCCGTTATTTACAACTGCGGCATTTTGTGAGGAATAGATATCCCTTATTTCCTAAACTACCTGAGGAAACAATTCTTGATAAAATCAAAGGTGTCCCCGGTGTACCCGATGCAGGACAGAATCGGGTTCCCTTATTCACACTTTCTAGGCTTTGTTGAAACTGGATACCTATTGAACTTCTATATTCAATATACTTTCAGAAATATACAATGTTAAATTTGGCCTCTCCGCTCTAACTGCAATTTGTAGCTTTGCTACACTGACTGCGAGACGTCTTATACTTTTGAGGTGAAAGCAGGAGGCCCCTCCTACACATGAACAATGGCTTGCAGAGCTCATGAGGTTTTTGCATTTAAAAAAGATGAAATGTACATTAGTAGGTTCAACTTCTAAATTTTTCAACATGACATGGCAGCCATTTTTACAATACATGGAAACATTCAGAATGAGTACCTCATTAAAACCAAATCACTGCTGTGTTGTTGTAGTTGGCTGTGGAGTGAATAGATTTTTGTATTTTCTCTTATCGTTGTATATTGTATATGCTTGCTTGTTTGTTTTGTATTTGTGAGATTTTTTATTCTGTTATGTGGGGGTTTTGTGTGTTGGAGTGAACAGGGTCGTGTGGAACTTGAATGCTCTGGACAATGTGCTGTTGAAAACTAATAAATAATGTTTAAAAAGAGAGGAAAATACAACCATTTTAGTCACATATAGGCCCAAAATGTAATCTGTGACTTAAATTTTGAAATTTGGGAGCACAGTACAGCTTTCAGCTTCCCATGTAGAGTGTTTGATAAAAACATCAAACATGATAGTTTGTTCAGTAGTGCTTGCTAGGACCATATGAACTCTTTAGTCATCTTTGGCAACCATGTGATAGCACAACCACTTGAGGACAGTATTCCTGCATGAAAAAGCTACCTTATATGTAGCAAATAGAATAGAATAGAATTCAACTTTATTGTCATTGCACTGTCACAAGTACAAAGCAACAAAATGTGGTTTCTCTGCTTTTAACCCATCCCCTAGGGGAGCAGTGGGCTGCCATGTGCGGCGCCCGGGGAGCATTCGGGGGTTAAGGGTCTTGCTCAGGGACCCAGAGTGCAGGCAGTGGTTAGCACGCTGCTCTAACCACTAGGCCAGCACTCCCCCTAGGGAAACGTTGTACAGATGATCTCATCTACAATTGTGATACTAAAGAGAACAGAGTATCTCAGGTGAGTTGTCACAGTTACTTATATGTTTGGAAGACATGGACTCCCCATTCGTGGCCGTGGTGAAGTTAGAGACGGCGTGAACGGTGGGATTTTTCTTGCTTGTATGGAGTTTTTGCAGGAAATGTATCCCTTTCTTCAAAAACATAACCCTCTATCAAATGCTCAGTACATCTTAGCAACATCCCAGAATGAGACGATTGACTGTTGTGCCCAGGATGTCACCAGTGTTGTTGTATCTAAAATGACAGTCCAAAATTTATTCCATTATGACAGATGAGGCAAGGGATGAAAAATCAGAGCAGTTAGCTGTTTGTGTCAGGTATGTGTCAGAGGGGACAGTGAAGGAACGTCTCCTTGCACTTGCAGAGATAAAATCATTTGATGCCCAGCACATTGCAAATGAACTGTAGCAGTAGATTCAAAATATTGGTCTGTCAGACCTTAAGAGTAAGGCACACATATATGATGGTGCAACTGTCATAACCGGGTCCACTGGAGGTGTACAAGCACATTTTAGAAGGCTCCATCCTGAAACTGTGTACTCATGTACTTAACCTGGTGTTGTGTCACACGTGCAAGGTCATCCCAGAGGCTTTTTAACTTGTTGGAGGGTTTGTACTCAAACTTTTTTTTAGCACATTTCTAGTGAATCATCATAAGTTCTTGGAGGCTCAGACAAGGCTTGGATTGACAAAAGTGTAGTTTGTGCAATTTTCCAACACTCATGGGGCATGTCAGTTATGACAAGAGTTAGTGCAATTCTTGAGACATTGGCTGTGTTTCCATCCAATTCTCATGCAAATACTGAGCAAACTTTTAAAATAAGAGAAAAATGTGCATCAGACTTGTTTCCAATTTTCTGCTTGGTAGCGAATTAACCAGGAAATGCATAGCATAACGTTATCATACGTTGATGTTGGCTGTAATAAACAGGAACTAAATGTTGCTAACTAGCATGAACCACAGATCAGTAATGGAGTGAGGCTATAATTATGCCGATTTTTTTTCTTAACGGATGTGACTTAGAAATGCTTGCGTCACTTCTTTGATACACACATACCTATTGTTGCTTCCAGCCCAGCCTTCTGCTGTTATAGGAATATTTGACAAGACGGCGGCAGCAGAGACAGCTGATCAGTCCATATGAGGTCAGAACTGATTCGCCAAATGTGTTTCCATCCCCTCTTTATCGCATCTACTGTAGGGCTTGCCAAAAATCTAAATTGCGATATATTTCAACCATAATTGTGGTTGCAATTTAATTTGCAACAAAAATGGCCTGTAGAGAAACATGTTTGTAAACAAGGACTATTTAAATCAAGAAATGTTACCGTTTTTATTAGTCAGAATGTTGTTCAACAAAATAGCTTTTAAGAGAATAGCTTTTAATTGAGTTGGACAATTGTTGCAAAGTGCACTCAACAAACAAGTCTTTGTATTAAACAGTTTCACCGTTACTTAATGCTATGGTGAGATTCCTAAAAGCTTCTGATAAAAAAAGTTTCCATGTGGAAGGAAACCCACTTTAAACAAATTACTGACATCTAAAGGACATGTCTTATCCATTAATTGTTACATAGCCAAAACTTGCACACCTCTGCAATTTGGAAATTGTGTCTTTTGAAAGTGTGATTTCGAACTCAGTACTGAGGATAAGTACCTTCTAAAAATATTACTCATAGCTGGAAAGAAATCAATAACAAGAAAGTGTCTTGGTAGGAGCCCTCCGACACTATGTGACTGGTTAGCCACTGTTGAAGAAACGATTACCTTCTCCATAACTCCAGGAAAACAAAACTCAAAAATATTGGTTGTAATGGTTTGCATATAGGAATTCAAAAGTAAGTTGAGTTTTATTAACTTATTACTCTGGGTGGTAATTGGGGTTTAGTGCTGTGCGTTACGGCTGAACTTGGTCCTTCTGGATAAAAATTCCTCCTTTGTAAGACTCTTCATGGAAATTTACATATTTTGTACCCTGTGATCCAATAATCTGTCAGTTTTTTTTTGTGATGTACTGCAGTCCCCCCTCCCTTGGCAACCTCTGATCTGTTCTGAATAATGGTCACTGTCCATGTTTTTTTTCACTTATGTTACATTTTTTCTTGTTATGTTATGTTTTGTCATGTATAAAAATACTTAAAAAAATAAAGTTTAAAAAAAGTGCAATTTCATTGCAAATGCAATTAATCGTCTAGCCCTGCTTTATTGTTTGTTTGTTTTTTGTTTTTTGAAGAAGTCAAACACCCCAAAGAGCGTAAAAATGTTTTGTAAAATTAGTCAGTTAATTCAAATCTTGCCATTTCCATCAACCGTTTCTAATACGATACTTCAAAATGCACATTAAAAACGTTGATGGAAACGCAACTACTGTCTGCAATTTTGGAGCGCCTTTCCACCATTAACTCCCCGTAGCTCTTGGTTTCAGACTGAAGCTCTATAAGTTCTCATAATAAGTATATGCACTGCCGATGTTCCAGTCACTTCTTTCTATAAGTGAAGGAGTCCACAAGCTCCTCCAGAAAGAGACTTTAGACCTGACAGGTCTAAATCTAACTATGATATACAAACAAGCAATATGTGATACACTTAAGGGCAGTTGCACAGACGTATTTGCTACAGAGCTGTTTGAGAAAACTAAAGTCCTTTGCCACACACACAGTATCTCTGAACCAGATGCAAAGACAAAGCATACACTGAGGAAAATGGAAGATTTTGTGCTAGAGGCATCTACAGGTTTATGCACTAAATTGAACAACTCAGACACATAGAAAAAAAAAGAATAGCCTTTCCCTGTGTGGATAGGATGGTTTGTGAGTTTGAGCAAAGATTGTGCAGTGTAGATGTCGGGCTACTGAAAAGCATCCAGTCTTAAATCTGAGAACTTGAGTGAATCATACTTGAACGAATTTGCAGAACACTACAGCATTGACTTGAAAACAAGGTTCTGGTGGCCAGAAACGTTCTTGCTTGGAAAATAGAGGCTTGATGTTCAGATATGTTGTCAGTTCACAACCTCCTTGGTTCAGACATGTTTCATTTTTTAATGGTAACCGTCCAAGTTACCCTAACAGTGCTTGTAAACAGCTGCTCACATCAAAGATCCTTTAGTCCACTGCATCAGCTGTGCTCCTGGCTGGGTCAGTAAAGACTTCAGTCTTGCAGTCATGTCAATTGAAAAATATGTGCTTCAGCATCTGAGTCACAACAAAGTGATTGACAGATTTGCGACCCTCAAAAACAGACACCATTCTTTGATGCTTACACCCACCAAGTAACTGGCCACAGTTGTTATGCTCTTTACACATGGTGTAATTTGTTAGAGCTGCCACTAGAGGGTGTGCGAGATGAAAAATGTAATGGTGGTCTGACTGTTTATTCCCCACACAATAGACATGTAAATAAACTAGGGCTGTCAATCGATTAAATAAATTAATCTAATTAATTACGTACTCTGTAATTAATTAATCTAAATTAATCGCATATAATTTTTGCTGTGAAAGTATTTTAAATATTTAAATTCAAATGATTCAATGAATAATCAGCATTAGATACATTAAAGTGCTGTTTTCAACAGCAGACAAACTGAACTAAACAGATGCCAATGTCAAACTGAACTCACGTCAACCGGAGACGTCAACTGAAATAATAATAAAAAAAGATAACCTGAATTTAACAGACGTCAACATATTCCATATTCCAATCTACTTTTTAGGCTAATTATACACAATTTAGACCTAGTGCTATTTTAACAAACAAGCATTTTATTAGTTGTTATCTCTTATCTGATGTATTTCAGATGTTTGGCACTTTGTTTTTCCTCGTGTTAAAGTGCTCTTTAAATAATGATGACATTCATGATGATTATGATCAGAATAAACTTTTGCATCACCTCCCAGAATCTGGAAAGAAAAGAGACAAAACCATTTTTCACACCTCACTTAGTAACTCTAATATTTTAGTTTAAATACTTTAGCCTAAATATTTTAGGCTAAAATATTACACTTTTTATTTGTTTTTCTTCAATCCCTCTGTGATGTTTAGTAATTTCTGCCAAAGGCTGCAGCATTTTGATTTAATTCATCTGAATGCAGTATTTGCAAGCCATACTCTGATTGGATGGGGAAAAAAACTGTCTGTGATTGGCTTTAACAGCGGAGCGAGCGCACAGCTGGTGTTGAGCGTAGAATGAGCGGGTGTGCGCGAGCAAAGTAGCACGCGAGCAGAGATGGAACTCACCGCGAGGACAGTGGGTTGAGAAGAGTTTTTCAGACCGTGCCAGACCGGTTTTGAGCGTTAAGAGTTGTTTCACTGTGCACTTGGATTGGTTCCTGCGCGCTCAAACAGAAGGCACGAATATCGCTACATAGCAGCAGCGCTGTCTTCTTCTCTGTCTTCATGCGCCTCCCCTGTGACTCTTTGGCGCCTCACCTATTGAGAGGGAGAGGAATTGGATGAGAGAATTGCAACGGATCCGGCAGAAGAAAACGGGCGAGAATTAAAAAATTTCTTTCTCTCTCTCCTGACTACGCGGTTTACATCAGCAGAGGAAAAAGAGAATTCAGGCCGAAAGTTTTGCCTACAAACAGTGCTGCCCATGCTGCTGTGATTGAACCGGTGAAGAGCACTGATGCGCATGACACGCCCACACCGCTCCAGCCTCCGCTGCTGCTGCTGGTAAAATTGGTGTTAGACGCGATTCCTTGACTATGTTCACTCACAGAGCTGTAGTACTTTTCAATGTGATTCAGACAGGTGCAGTTCATTTTAAAGATGCGGCCTTAGCACATATTCAGACAGAAACAGGGAAACCGGAGGTGGGGCTGCGGGGAGCCGAGATGTGTTGCCCTGGGCATGTTTACCTGTTGAAGGTAACTGCTGTGAAACAATCATAAAATTTCTCTGCGCTCTGTTATTGTTACTCTGTGACGCTTTACAGATTAGACCCATTTAAACAAAGAACTCCATGTAAACAAATTAAAATGTGTTGAATTTGGCAGTCTAGATGCTGAACATAATCTGTGTTCCTGGAATCCCACAGGTGGTGGACGAGCTGGATCAAAAGATGGTAGAAGGTGGAGTGATCATTGATTATCATGGCTGTGACCTGTTTCCTGAACGATGGTTCCACATTGTTATTGTACTTCGCACAGACAACACTCAGCTGTACTCCCGACTTGAAGACAGGTAAAGCATTTTTTTTATATATTCACCTCATTATACTGAAGCTCAAAATTGTTAAACATTTTAGGGACTCAGTCAAGCAAGCCATTCGTTTTGATTATTGTTTTTTCAGCATGTTTTGGATTTTATTTTTAACTTCAGACAGAAATTGCTCCTGAAACACTCTGGGCTTAATTGATTTATAAGACCTTTAAAGAACAAGAATTCAATTTCAATTCAATTTTATTTATATTGTGTCAATTCACAACACGTCAGCTCAAGGCAATTTACAAAGTCAACTTCAATCAAATCCTCCAGACCAGGGGTTTTCAAACTCATTGAATATGAGCCTCCCCTTGGAATAGGTAAAGATAACCACGCCCCCCCCCCCAACCACAAACCTACCACACACAGGTCCCTGCAGTAAATGCATCTTTCTTTTGTGTTCCTTGAATGCTGTGTTTCAAAAACTGATAGATCCAATACAGGTGTATTTTGTACACTTGTATTTTAACAAAGTACATTCATAAAAAAGGCCTATTCATAAAATATCCATCCAAATATTTCCATTTTACATGCTACTTTTACTGAAACATCACGGACAGAGGGCTTAGTTTTAAAATTGAGCTGTCATCTCTTATCTGATGTATTTCACATTTTGTTAAAGTGCTCTTTAAATAATAATGACAATGATGATGATTATGATCAGAATAAACTTTTGCATCACCTCCCAGAAGCTGGAAAGAAAAGAGACAAAAACATTTTTCACACCTCACTTAGTAACTCTAATATTTTAGTCTAAATATTTTAGCCTAAATATTTTAGGCAGTATTTGCAAGCCATACTCTGATTGGATGGAAAAAAAACCCTGTCTGTGTTTGGCTGGGGGAGTGGACAGACTTGAAGTCGCGAGCGCAAAAACAGCTGAGCGAACGCACAGCTGGTGTTGAGCGTGGAATGAGCAGGTGCGCGTGAGCAGAGATGGAACTGAGTGCGACAGTGGGTTGAGAAGAGTTTTTCAGAGTTAAGCGTGCGCCTGACCGGTTTTGAGCGTTGAGAGTTGTCTCACTGCGCGCTTGGTTTAGTGGATTAGTGACTTTTTGGCGCCCCCCAGGGGAGGCGCGCCTCACCTATTGAAAACCTCTGCTCCAGACAGATTGGTCAAAAGTTTGCTATCTTAGGCTACGTTCATTAAGGCATGCCTTAATGCTCAATTCCGATTTTTTTTTTTTGTGTGAAATCTGATTTATTTATTTATTTATTTTTTGCATGGTTGTTCACATTTCCAAATAAATGCAATTTGTATGTGATCTCCTGTGTGAACTGAATTCATACAATTTAAGAGTCCCGCGTGCGCTGTTGAGGACGCGATGACGTCACACGTAGCAAGCGTGCTCAGTGTTTGGATTATAATGCATAGCAGGACGCAGAATAGTGGTGTTTGTCGAGTATCAGTGACAAACAGGTCGGATAAATGCTACATGGCCATACAGACACAGGTCGCATTTGAAAAGATCAGATACGTATCGGAATTAGGACCACATATCCAAGTGGCCTGGGTCGCATTTGAAAAAATATGATCTGTGTTGTTCATTTTCACTGCCATGAAAAGATCAGATCCAGGTCACATATGGGCAAAAAAATATAAATTGGGTCACTTCAAGCTGCAGTGTGAGCATAGCCTATGTAAACCCAGCAGATTGTGTTTAGTCTTGACAAGCAGCTTCACTCCTTCTGAAAGAAGGTGTAGCAACAGTGGACAGACTACATTGTTGATTGTTTTGCTGTAATCCCTTATACTGAGCATGTATGAAGCAACAGTGGAGAGGAAAACTCCCCTTAAACAGGGAGGAAAACCTTCAGCAGAACCAGGCTGAGTGTGAACGATCATCTCCCTAGACCGACTGGGGGTTAGAGAAGAAAGAGTAGAGGCACAGAAGCACACATTGATCCAGGAATCCTTTCTATGTTATATGGTAATTGCGGATGATCTGTCTCCCCCGGATCAAGACACAGCTAACAGAACGCCTGACCAGGTGTACCTACTATGAAGAAAAAAATGACAGAGAACAAAAAGTTAAAAATGAAATAACAAAAAATGCAAATTGGAGAACTGTAGGGGAACTCAGCATAGTGAGAAAACAGACCCTGATGTCCTCCAGCAGCCTAAGCCTATAGGAGCATAACTACAGAGATAGCTCATGGTAACCTAAGCCACTCTGACTATAAGCTTTGTCAAAAAGGAAAGGTTTTGAGCCTAGTTTTAAATGTAAAAAGGGTGTCTGCCTCACAGACCAAAACCGGGAGTTGTTACCGCAAAACCATTGACAATGCAGATGACTGTCCCCTGAAGCTCTTCGCTCTTTAATGAAGACTGAATACTGCTTGTCAAAACTTGATGCAGTCTATTGGGTTTCTTAGATAGGAAACTTTTTGAGCTATCTGTATGATTGGATTGAATTTGACTTTGTAAAGTGCCTTGAGATGACATGTATCATGAATTAGTGCTATATAAATAAAATTGAATTGATTTTAAAAAGTGAGATTAAGGTCCTGGTGGACACTACAAATCAACAAACAGAAGAGGTTTTATTGCTTTGCAGTTTGGATGAGGGAAACTAAGGGTTAAATGTTCAAAGGAGTTGTAGGTTTTACCGTAATTATCGGACTACAAGCTGCAACTTTTTCACATGCTTTGAACCCAGCGGCTTAAACTGTGATGCGGCTATTTTGTGGATTTTTACAGGCTAACAAGCTTTATGCCACCAAAACATTTACCTTAGTCTCTTTGTAACAGATCAATAAAATTACTGGAAGGGTCACAGAGGACCAATTAAATTGTTAAAATCAAATCAAGCGCTCTGACTAAATTCTTTAAGTCCATCATTTTGTGCTTTGAGCACACACACCATCGTCATGGAAAATACACGGTGAAACACATATGTTGCAACTTTCCAGTTTAATGCCATCGGTCTGGCTGTGAAAGAAGGAAATAAAGATGCTGCACGTAAGCTTGGCATCAATGAATCGATGGTGAGACGTTGGGGACAGCAGCCTGAAGTATTTGAATGAGGTGTTTCCACGGTGCAGATCTGACTGAAAGCCAAAACCATCACCACCGAAAAGAAAATTTAAGATTTTAGAGGTGGACCATCATGTTGTCCAAGATTCATGTGACGGAAGGGCCTGTCCATCAGGGCATGGACAACTCTTGTCAGGAACTCCCTCCCGACTATGAGGAAAAAGTTACAAACTTCCACCAATTTATTCAAACAAAGATAGCCAAAGATTCCATCGGTCCCTTTGACGTTTGACCTGCCTCTCACCAGGACAGTTAACAAAAAAGGTAAATCCTCCATCATGCTGAAAACAACCGGCCATGAGAGAACACATTTCACCTGAGTCCTGGACTGCACAGCACCCGGACAGAAGCTGCCACCAATGGTGTTGTTGTTTTTTTAAGTGGATGACGATGCCAAAATTGGGGGAACTGGACTTTCACTCAGTTTTTCTCAAAATGTTTCAACCGGAGTCTTTGTCAATTCTTGTGGCTCGCACTTGAGTAACCAGTAGTTGGAGCGCTGCTGTTTTAAAGTACATGGAAGCCCGTCCTCCGAGGCACATTCCAATTCAGATGCAAATCAATGACCTATCCGTCACTGTCCTGGGTTGTTAGAGGCTGTTGCTTGGTGTTGTGCAATTCTATCTATTTAATTATGTATATTATTAAAAGTTATAATTTGGCCCGAGCAGTGAAAGCGCTACAAAGGCCTATTTTAATTCTATTGTTATTATTATTTCTCTCCTTCGAAAGAGAGCGCCTGTTTGGAGGCCTAAACATAAAACTCTCAAAACTTTACCCAAAATTATCCCCCGCGTGAAATTTTTGTATTTTAATGGAATATAAAATGGGCTTAGCCAAAGAGCTTCACAGCACCCCTTCATGTCAAGTAGAGAAACCGGTAAGTCTTACAGATTGAAATTCGGTACATAGTAGCTCTTCCGGATTCAAGAAAAAAAAGCTTGTTGGAGGTATGCCCTAAACCCAACAGGAAGTCGGCCATTTTGGGTCAAGCGTCTTTTTTGGCGGGAATTTTTCATTTTCATGCATGTAGAACTTTAACAAACTTCTAGCTCATCTGCACCAATATCAATGTGATCAATCCTAGTCCAGCCCCACACAAGAATCCACCCCGATATTTGGTAGGTGTGGCCCATTTCCTCCACAGTGCCCCCTATCATCACTAAAACAATCAGCCCAAGCCATTCTTTGTCTGAAAATTATGAAATTTAGTTCATATGTGTAACTTCTCCGGAGCTACAAAAAAGTTTCATGGAGTGATTGTCCAAACCCTACAGGAAGTCAGCCATTTTGAATCACAGCTGTCATTTTGTCCCTTTCGCTTTGTCCCTTTTCCCTCTTATGTGGAGTTTTTGTATGTCCATGAACACCGTCCGGCAGGCAAATGTCCTTGATGGAAAGTCTTTATCACTTCGCTGCCCAACTTGACGCCTCCACGGATGTTAGCAGGGGAGGAGGGAGCAGGGGGGAGTAGTTCTGTGCGATTTCCGCCATAACATCCCAGGGGAAAATTTAGATGGTGGGAAAGATTAAAATACACAAATTGTTATGAGAACAAGCCGAACCAACTTTTCCTTGAGCTTTAAAGTCTTTTCATCACTGGCTCCAGGATCCAATATTCCAAATCAGTTGGGATATTTTTGCGTTTTCATTTCCAGATTTTATCTTGCATGCGCAGTATGTACTTCTACGTTTTAATATAACACAAAAGGCTTTATTTACTAACAAATTGGGCAAAGACAAAGCTTAAAACATCAAAATAACAACTAATACACAAGGACATGATAATCTATCAAAAAACTTGTATGCAACACCAGTTAGCTAATGATATATACATTTTAAAAAGTCAAATAACATGGCTTTGCACCTTCAAACCATGTGTTCTTCCTGTCCAAAATCTGGACACCATTTTCGTCAAAAGTGTGTCATTTGTTCTTGAAGTGCAAGTGGACTGCTGAGTCTTGCCTAGAGCTGTAAGTCCTTAGGTGTTGTGTCATGCGTTTCTGTAGTTGTTTAGTTTCTTTGATGTAGGAGTCTGTGCAGTCCTTGCTGCTTTGAACCGCATACACACGCCACTTAGCTGTGATATGGGTGTTTTGTCTTTGGGGTTGACCTGTATTTGTCTGAGAGTGTTGTTAGGTTTTAAATTTACAGGTATGTTGTATTCTGAGAAAATTCACCTCAGTTTTTCATATACTCCTGACACATATAGAATGAGTATGATTTTGTGTCTCTGTTTTCTAATTTGAGTTCAACGTAGTGTTGTTTTTTCTGCCAGCTTTGTTGGCCAACTTGACAAATGACCATTATGAGTAACCACACGTTTGCAGTGATTTCCTGAAGTGCTTGTTCTTTTTTGTTACTCCTCTGTGGCACAGGGAATGTTGTTGCCCCGATTACTCAAAGTTCTAACAACAGACAGTTTGTGTTCCAGTGGGTGATGTGAATCAAAATGCGGATATTGTGTGTTTCTGTAAAAGACCCAAGATCTGAGTGTGTAGAACAGATTAAATGTTCCTGTAAAACACAGGGAAATGATAAGACAGACGAATATGAATGTTTCCCAAAGCCTCGCTTCTGCCAATTTATTAATACAGTCAAATGTATTTTCCAACCAGGAAATTTCTGAAAAAAATTAGCAAGGCGCCTGCCTTTTGGTGCGTACCGTACCGTCAAAAATACTAACAGGAAGTAACACTGCGAATTTCATGGAGAATTCCGTCATTGACTTTCATTGTGAACAATGATTTCGCTGATTTATGGACATGAGTTTTGAGGAGTAACTGTGAAGAGACGATAAAAGATATCCACATCCCGTTTTCACTTCTGAGTAGTTCACAGATATATCTACAAACTGGAAGTTAAACGGTGTTCGTAGGTGAAAGCATGACGACACAGTACAGCGTTGAAAATGGTCATTTGGAAGCTTTTTTTAGGCTTTCTTTCTCCCCGACTCCATTCATTCCTATAGGGTTATTTGGGGGTGGTTTTTCGCTAATTATGTTGCCATGGTAACTCGAAATCCCAATAAAAGTAGTAGCACACATCTCGAGATCGAGCCACAGGTTTTGATGCTTATATTGTGGGGGTGCTCGCTAATGTTCGGGCCGCATTAATCGTGAAGTAAGAAAAATAAAGAATAACTAGAAAAATTTCTGAAGAAATTTAGCAAGGCGCCTGCCACTTGGTGCGTACCGTACCGTCAGAAATAGCAACAGGAAGCCACACTGCGAATTTCAGCTTCCTACGGTCTTCACAGCCCCCGCAACGGCCGTTGAAAGGTGCCATGTTAAGTCAATGGACCTCCTAGGAGCCCCTTGTTAGCAGCGTTGTCATGGAGACTCACTGACAGCTGCAGCCCTATCTGTCTGTAAAGGCAGAACAACCCTGGCTAAGCAGAAGTTGGTAGGACCTTCCTAAAGCTACTTCTGGTTAGCAACATGCTAACGGTTAGCCGCTAACATGGTTGTGTTCAGTATGACCGGGTGATTGTACTCTGTCAGTTTGGTCCAAATCCTGTACTGGGAAGTGCCTCAAATAGGGAGAAAATACGTTGTTTATAACGTTGCCATGGTAACTTAAAATGACGCATGGTAACTCAAAATGGAGGGTGGTACAAAAAAATACTTCATGGGATCAGCATACATGTTTTAATATACACACTGTGGGGATTATAACACAAAAATCTTAGTCTCCCACGGCGGGTTTCGATCCCACGACCTCCTGCATGCAAAGCCTGCACTTTCCATCTGAGCTATAGAGTAGCGCCATATATGGGCACGCAGTATTGAGACCATAAGGGGTTTGGTCCTCCATTGAAAAGCATTGGATGTTTGACACCTCATAGCTTGGAGATGCTTTATGCGACGTAGCCCAAATTTTTTGTGGAGCTTTCTCTCTAAATGAAGAACAGACTCTGTGAAGCAGAAGTTGGTGAGACCTTCCTAGAGCTACTTCCGGTTAGCAACATGCTAACCGTTAGCCGCTAACAAGGTTGTGTTCAGTACCACCGGGTGATTGTACTTTGTCAGTTTGGTCCAAATCCTGGACTGGGAAGTGCCTCAAATAGGGGTGCCAATACTTAATGTCACCAAACGTGACCAATCTTCATGGGTCAGATTGGCCTCCTTTAGCAACTCAACCTCACCACATCTGGGCCCAGAACTCAACATTTGACCAAAACGGTGTGTAGTGCCATTTCCCACATGTGGGTGGTGCTGTATTGGCCAATTGGGTTGCGCCTGGTTATCATGCCAGGTCCTGTTGGAAGCAAAGGCCCAATAGGAAAGCATGTGACATCCAAAATGGGACAGAAAAGTGACACATGACTGAAAGTCACATGAAAATTTTAAAATGTTAAGAGGAAGTGACTGTGCAAATTTCAGATTCCTACATTAATCACAGCTGCTGCAGCGGGCGTCGAAAGTTGCCATTGTATCTCAATGGAGCTTCTCCCTCTGGCCCTCAGAGTTCCGTCGTCATGGAAACTCACTGACACACCTGCAGCGGGCAAGTCTCCTGAAGTGCAGAGACTTTGCTCACAATAAGTCCCATTGGATTATAATGGAGAACTTTGCCCCGAACAACGCTTCATATCTCCTGATCTATAAATGGTAGAGACGTAATTGTTTCTGCGTTTAGTTCGTAACGGATAGGGGAAGAAGAAAAGCTATCGTTTTTTGCTGGAAAAAACTTAATAAAGGCGTAAAAAATTATGATCTAAATCGGATTTTTATGGATTTTCAGAAATCCTCTTAAAACGGTTCCGAACAAATCACTGTAGCTCAAAAAGTATAAGAGATATCAAAATAATTCTTTCACCATGAGTATCAGCAGGCTTTTGAGGACCATGAAGCTCATTTTTATGTTTGTACAAAAATCGGTGTAGACACAGCGACGATGTAAAAAAGTGGTTGATGTGGGAAAATGCAGCTCCAAAGCGTTTTTAGGATTTTGCACATTCGCTACTCCCGAACAAATTGTTCCTGCGGAAAAACCGTAACAGTTATCCACAAAATTCCTTTTTTGTGAGTGCCAGAACGGTTGGGACATTCATGTGTGAAAGTCTCATGTCTGTATATAAAACGGTTTAGAAGTAGCGACGATGCGAAAACATGTGATGTTTTGGATTTTTAGACGTCAATTTTCAAAACCGCTCCATAGGAAATGAATGGGGGAGGTTTCGGGTTTGTGTCGGTCTGAGGTGATTTGCGAAAAATCTATAAATGCCACACCAATGAGGGTTACATTTCCCGAATCCTGACAAAAATACCTACGTTTTGATGTATAATTTGTCTACGTAGAGTGAAAATTGTGCGAGTAAGGTCAAGTTGTTCGGAGTTTTGAAATCTTTAAAAAAGCTAGAGTGGGCCACTCTAGCGGTTGGAGAATTCCGTCATTGACTTTCATTGTAAACGATGATTTCGCTGATTTTTGGACATGAGCTTTGAGGAGAAACTGTGAAGAGACGATAAAAGATATCCACATCCCGTTTTTACTTCTGAGTAGGTCACAGATATATCTACAAACTGGAAGTTAAACGGTGTTCATAGGTGAAAGCATGGCGACACAGTACAGCTTTGAAAATGGTCATTTTGAGGCTTTTTTGAGGCTTTCTTTCTACCTGACTCCATTGATTATCATGGGTTTTTTGGTGTTTGTTGTTTCTCTAATTTTGTTGCCATGGTAACTCGAAATCCCAATAAAAGTAGTAGCACACATCTCGAGAACGAGCCACAGGTTTTGATGCCGATATTGTGGGGGTGCACGCTAGGGTTCGGGCCCTATTAATCGTGAAGGAAGAAAAACAAAGAATAACTAGAAAAATTTCTGAAGAAATTTAGCAAGGCGCCTGCCACTTGGTGCGTACCGTACCGTCAGAAATAGCAACAGGAAGCCACACTGCGAATTTCAGCTTCCTACGGTCTTCACAGCCCCCGCAACGGCCGTTGAAAGGTGCCATGTTAAGTCAATGGACCTCCTAGGAGCCTCTTGCTAGCAGCGTTGTCATGGAGACTCACTGACAGCTGCAGCCCTCTCTCTGTCTGTAAAGGCAGAAGAACTCTGGCTAAGCAGCAGTTGGTAGGACCTTCCTAAAGCTATTTCCGTTAGCAACATGCTAACGGTTAGCCGCTAGCATGGCTGTGTTCAGTATCACCGGGTGATGTTACTCTGTTAGTTTGGTTGAAATCCTGTACTGAGAAGTGCCTAAAAAGGGAGAAAATGCTAAAATTCACCAAATCTGTCAAGCAGAAGTTTGTACAGGCTTCCTAGAGCTACTTCCAGTTAGCAACATGCTAACCGTTAGCCGCTAACATGGTTGTGTTTGGTATGACTGGGTGAGTGTACTCTGTTAGTTTGGTCCAAATCCTGTACTGGGATGAGCCTTAAATAGGGAGAAAAAACGTCGTTTATAACGTTGCCATGGTAACTGAAAATGGCGGGTGGTACAAAAAAATACTTCATGGGATCAGCACATATGTTTTGATATACACACTGTGGGGATTATAATACAAAAATCTTAGTCTGCCACGCCGGGTTTCGATCCCACGACCTTTTGCATGCAAAGCCTGCACTTTCCATCTGAGCTATACTGTAGTGCCATATATGGGCATGCAGTATTGGGACCATAAGGGGTTTGGTCCCCCATTGAAAAGCATTGGATGTTTGACACCTGATAGCTTGGAGATGCTTTATGCCACGTTACCCAAATATCTTGTGGAGCTTTCTCTCTAAAGTAAGAACAGACTCTGTGAAGCAGAAGATGGTGAGACCTTTCTAGAGCTACTTCCGGTTAGCAACATGCTAACAGTTAGCCGCTAACATGGTTGTGTTCAGTATCACCGGGTGATTGTACTCTGTCAGTTTGGTCCAAATCCTGTACTGGGAAGTGCCTCAAATAGGGGTGCCAATACTTAATGTCACCAAACGTGACCAAAGTTCATTGGTCAGATTGGCCTCCTTTAGCAACTCAGCCTCACCACATCTGGGCCCAGAACTCAACATTTGACCAAAATAGTGTGTAGTGCCATTTCCCACATGTGGGTGGTGCTGTATTGGCCAAGTGGGTCGTGTCTAGGCATCATGCCAGGTCCTGTTGGAAGCAAAGACCCAATAGGAAAGCATGTAAAATCCAAAATGGGACAGTAAACTGACACATGGCTGAAAGTCACATGAAAATTTGAAAATGTTAAGAGGAAGTGACTGTGCGAATTTCAGATTTCTACATTAATCACAGCCGCTGCAGCTGGCGTCGAAAGTTGCCATTCTATCTCAATGGAACGTCTCCCACTGGCCCTCAGAGTTCCGTCGTCATGGAAACTCACTGACACAGCTGCAGCGGGCCAGTCTAAAAAAGTGCAGACACTTGGTGTCCAAGTCTGCCTATTGGATTATAATGGAGAACTTTGCCTCGAACAACGCACGATTTCTCCGGAACCGTAAATGGTAGAGACGTAATTTTTTCTGTGTTTATTTCGTAAAGGATAGGGGAAGAAGACTTGCTATCGGTTTTTGCTGGAAAAAGTTTAATAAAGGCGTAAAAAATTATGATCTAAAGGACATTTTTATGAAATTTCAGAAATCCTCTGAAAATGATCCCGAACAAATCGCTCTGGCTAAAAAAGCATAAGAGATATCAAAATAATTCTTTCACTGTGAGTATCAGCAGGCTTTTGATGACCATGTAGCTCATTTTCATATTTTTAATAAAATCGGTGTAGGCACAGCGACGATGTAAAAAAGTGGATGATGTGGGAAAATGCAGCTCCAAAGCGATTTCAGGATTTTGCACATTCGCTACTCCCGAACAAATTGTTCGTGCGGGAAAACCGTAACAGTTATCCACAAAATTCCTTTTTTGTGAGTGCCAGAAGGGTTGGGACATTCATGTGTGAAAGTCTCATGTCTGTACATAAAACGGTTTAGGAGTAGCGACGATGCGAAAACATGTGATGTTTTGGATTTTCAGACGTCATTTTTCAAAACCGCTCCATAGGAAATGAATGGGGGAGGTTTCGGGTTTGTATCGCTCTGAGGTGATTTGCGAAAAATCTATAAATGCCACACCAATGAGGGTTACATTTCCCGAATCCTGACAAAAATACCTACGTTTTGATGTATAATTTGTCTACGTAGAGTGAAAATTGAGCGAGAAAGGTCAAGTTGTTCGGAGTTTTGAAATCTTTAAAAAAGCTAGAGTGGGCCACTCTAGCAGTTGGAGAATTCCGTCATTGACTTTCATTGTAAACGATGATTTCGCTGATTTTCGGACATGAGCTTTGAGGAGTAACTGTGAAGAGACGATAAAAGATATCCACATCCCGTTTTCACTTCTGAGTAGGTCACAGATATATCTACAAACTGGAAGTTAAACGGTGTTCGTAGGTGAAAGCATGGCGACACAGTACAGCTTTGAAAATGGTCATTTTGAGTGTTTTTTGAGGCTTTCTTTCTACCCGACTCCATTGATTATTATGGGTTTCTTGGGGGTTGGTTTTTCACTAATTTTGTTGCCATGGTAACTCGAAATCCCAATAAAAGTAGTAGCACACTATTCCCGACCAAACCGCACGTTTTGATAACTATATTGTGGGGGTGCACGCTATGGTTCGGGCCGCATTAATCGTGACGGAAGAATAAAAAAGAATATTAATAAAGAGACGCCTTTAGAGGTGAATAGTAATAGGCCCTGCCCATGCATTTGCATTGGGAGGCAGTGCTGTGCGAAGCACAGCACTGCCTCCTCATTGCACATGCAAGGCAGGCGCCTAACTAGAAAAATTTCTGAAGAAATTTAGCAAGGCGCCTGCCACTTGGTGCGTACCGTACCGTCAGAAATAGCAATAGGAAGCAACACTGTGAATTTCAGCTTCCTATGGCCTTCACAGCCTCTGCGGCGGCCGTCGAAAGGTGCCATGTTAAGTCAATGGACCTCCTAGGAGCCTCTTGCTAGTAACGTTGTCATGGAGACTCACTGACAGCTGCAGCCCTCTCTCTGTTTGTAAAAGCAAAAAAACCCTGGCTAAGCAGAAGTTGATAGGACCTTCCCAAACCTACTTCTGGTTAGCAACATGCTAACGGTTAGCCGCTAGCATGGTTGTTTTCAGTTTCAATGGGTGATTTTACTCTGTTAGTTTGGTTGAAATCCTGTACTGAGAAGTGCCTAAAAAGGGAGAAAATCCTAAAATTCACCAAATCTGTCAAGCAGAAGTTTGTACAAGCTTCCTAGAGCTACTTTCGGTTAGCAACATGCTAACCGTTAGCCGCTAACATGGTTGTGTTCAGGATCACCGGGTGAATATACTCTGTCAGTTTGGTCCAAATCCTGTACTGGGAAGTGCCTCAAATAGGGGTGCCAATACTTAATGTCACCAAACGTGACCAAAGTTCATGGGTCAGATTGGCCTCCTTTAGCAACTCAGCCTCACCACATCTGGGCCCAGAACTCAACATTTGACCAAAATGACGTGTAGCACCATTTCCCACAGGTGGGTGGTGCTGTATTGGCCAATTGGGTCGTGTCTGGTTATCATGACAGGTCCTCTTGGAAGCAAAGGCCCAATAGGAAAGCATGTGAAATCCCAAATGGTACAGAAAAGTGACACATGGCTGAAAGTCACATGAAAATTTTAAAATGTTAAGAGGAAGTGACTGTGCGAATTTCAGATTTCTACATTAATCACAGCCGCTGCAGCTGGCGTCGAAAGTTGCCATTCTATCTCAATGGAACGTCTCCCACTGGCCCTCAGAGTTCCGTCGTCATGGAAACTCACTGACACAGCTGCAGCGGGCCAGTCTAAAAAAGTGCAGACACTTGGTGTCCAAGTCTGCCTATTGGATTATAATGGAGAACTTTGCCTCGAACAACGCACGATTTCTCCGGAACCGTAAATGGTGGAGACGTAATTTTTTCTATGTTTATTTCGTAACGGATAGGGGAAGAATACTTGCTATCGGTTTTTGCTGGAAAAAGTTTAATAAAGGCGTAAAAAATGATGATCTAAAGGACATTTTTATGAAATTTCAGAAATCCTCTGAAAATGGTCCCGAACAAATCGCTCTGGCTAAAAAAGTATAAGAGATATCAAAATAATTCTTTCACTGTGAGTATCAGCAGGCTTTTCATGACCATGTAGCTCATTTTCATATTTTTACAAAAATCGGTGTAGGCACATCGACGATGTAAAAAAGTGGATGATGTGGGAAAATGCAGCTCCAAAGCGATTTCAGGATTTTGCACATTCGCTACTCCCGAACAAATTGTTCCTGTGGAAAAACAGTAACAGTTATCCACAAAATTCATTTTTCTTGAGTGCCAGAAGGGTTGGGACATTCATGTGTGAAAGTCTCATGCCTGTAAATAAAACGGTTTAGGAGTAGTGACGATGCGAAAACATGTGATGTTTTGGATTTTCAGACGTCATTTTTCAAAACCGCTCCATAGGAAATGAATGGGGGAGGTTTCGGGTTTGTGTCACTCTGAGGTGATTTGCGAAAAATCTATAAAGGCCACACCAATGAGGGTTACATTTCCCGAATCCTGACAAAAATACCTACGTTTTGATGTATAATTTGTCTACGTAGAGTGAAAATTGAGCGAGTAAGGTCAAGTTGTTCGGAGTTTTGAAATCTTTAAAAAAGCTAGAGTGGGCCACTCTAGCGGTTGGAGAATTCCGTCATTGACTTTCATTGTAAACGATGATTTTGCAGATTTTTGGACATGAGCTTTGAGGAGTACTTGTGAGGAGACGATAACAGATATCCACATCCCGTTTTCACTTCTGAGTAGTTCAAAGATATATCTACAAACTGGAAGTTAAACGGTGTTCGTAGGTGAAAGCATGACGACACAGTACAGCGTTGAAAATGGTCATTTGGAGGCTTTTTTGAGGCTTTCTTTCTACCCGACTCCATTCATTCCTATGGGGTTTTTTGGGGGTGGTTTTTCGCTAATTTTGTTGCCATGGTAACTCGAAACCCCAATAAAAGTAGTAGCACACATCTCGAGATCGAGCCACAGGTTTTGATGCCTATATTGTGGGGGTGCACGCCATGGTTCGGGCCGCATTAATCGTGAAGGAAGAATAATAAAGAACTAGAAAAATTTCTGAAGAAATTTAGCAAGGCGCCTGCCACTTGGTGCGTACCGTACCGTCAGAAATAGCAACAGGAAGTAACACTGCGAATTTCAGGTTCCTACGGTCTTCACAGCCCCCGCAGCGGCCGTCGAAAGGTGCCATGTTAAGTCAATGGACCTCCTAGGAGCCTCTTGCTAGCAGCGTTGTCATGGAGACTCACTGACAGCTGCAGCCCTCTCTCTGTCTGTAAAGGCAGAACAACCCTGGCTAAGGAGAAATTGATAGGACCTTCCTAAAGCTACTTCTGGTTAGCAACATGCTAACGGTTAGCCGCTAGCATGGTTGTGTTCAGTATCACCAGGTGGTGTTACCCTGTTAGTTTGGTTGAAATCCTGTACTGAGAAGTGCCTAAAAAGGGAGAAAATCCTAAAATTCACCAAATCTGTCAAGCAGGAGTTTGTACAAGCTTCTTATAGCTACTTCCGGTTAGCAACATGCTAACCGTTAGCCGCTAGCATGGTTGTGTTCACTATCACCGGGTGATTGTACTCTGTCAGTTTGGTCAAAATCATGTACTGGGATGTGCCTCAAATAGGGAGAAAATACTTCATTTATAACGTTGCCATGGTAACTCAAAATGGCGGGTGGTACAAAAAGATACTTCATGGGATCAGCACACATATTTTGATATATACACTGTGGGGATTATAATATAAAACTTCGCACAGCACTGCCTCCTCATTGCACATGCAAGGCAGGCGCCTGATAAAGAGTCCGTTTAGAGGTGAATAGTAATAGGCCCTGCCCATGCATTTGCACATGTAAGGCAGGCGCCTAATTAATAGAGAGACACGTGGGCGCGCATGTGGCGCAGCGGTTAGCGCGACCCATATACAGAGGCCTTAGTCCTCGAAGCGGTCGACCCGGGTTCGAATCCGACCCGTGGTCCTTTGCTGAATGTCTCTCCCCCTCTTCTACCCCCCTTCCTGTGAATAGTAATAGGTGCCTCCATGCATTTGAATGGGAGGCAGGCGCCTAATTACAGCATGAGGAGGCAGTGCCCGCAACTGACTCCCTTCATTCCAAGTTCAGCCAAGATATACTCTCTTTATCCTTGTAGCTGCACCATTCCCAAACAGTAGCTGCATCATTCCCAAAAAGACACCAGTGGTTAATGTGCAACTGTCTGATTAAACAGTTTAGAGATAGCATGGAAAGCCACACTGCTCCTCCTGAATACGAGATTCGACTATCCGACGGACCCTCCTTTCCAGAACCCCTGAATAGACCTTACCAGGGAGGCTTAAGAGTGTGATCCCTCTGTAGTTGGAACACACCCTCCGGTCCCCCTTTTTAAATAGGGGAACCACCACCCCAGTCTGCCAATCCAGGGGAACTGCCCCCGATGTCCACGCAATGTTGCAGAGAAACGTTAACCAACACAGCCCCACAACATCCAGAGCCTTAAGGTACTCAGGGCGAATCTCATCCACCCCCCGGGGCCTTGCCACGAGGAGCTTTTTAACAACCTCGGCAACCTCAGCACCAGAGATGGGAGAACCTGACCCTGAGTCCTCAGGCTCTGCTTCCTCAATGGAAGACGTGTTGGTGGGATTAAGGAGGTCTTCGAAGTATTCCGCCCACCGAAACACGACGTCCCGAGTCGAGGTCAGCAGCACACCACCCCCACTGTAAACAGTGTTGGTACTGCACTGCTTCCCCCTCCTGAGACGCCGGATAGTGGACCAGAATCGCTTCGAAGCTGTACGGAAGTCTTTCTCCATGGCCTCTCCGAACTCTTCCCACGCCCGAGTTTTTGCCTCGGCGACCAGCCAAGTCGCCTGCCGCTTCGACTGCCGGTACACATCAGCTGCTTCCGGAGTCCCACAGGCCAAAAAAGCCCGGTAGGACTCCTTCTTCAGCTTGACGGCTTCCCTCACCGCTGGTGTCTGGAGGACTCTGCCAGACGTTCCCAGCAAACCCTCACAATACGTTTGGGCCTGCCCGGTCGGACCGGCTTCCTCCCCCGCCATCGGAGCCAACTCACCACCAGGTAGTGGTCGGTGGAGAGCTCCGCCCCTCTCTTCACCCGAGTGTCTAAGACATACAGCCGCAGATCAGATGAAACGGCAACAAAGTCGATCATTGAACTGCGACCTAGGGTGTCCTGGTGCCAAGAGCACATATGGACACCCTTATGCTTGAACATGGTGTTTGTGATGGACAATCCATGACGAGCACAGAAGTCCAACAACAAAACACCACTCGAGTTCAGATCAGGTGGGCCATTCCTCCCAACCACGCCCCTCCAGGTCCCACTGTCATTGCCCACGTGAGCGTTGAAGTCCCCCAGCAAAACGAGGGAGTCCCCAGGAGGGGCACTCTCCAGTACCCCTTCCAAGAACCCGTCCCCCCACACGGATGCGGAGGGAGGCCACCCTCTCGTTCACCGGGGAAAACCCCAACGTGCAGTCACTGAGATGGGGGGCAACAAGTATGCCCACCCCAGCTCGGCGCCTCTCACCATGGGCAACTCCAGAGTGGAAGAATGTCCAGCCCCTCTCAAGGAGACAGGTTCCAGAGCCAGAGCGGTGCGTCGAGGTGAGTCCGACTATCTCTAGTCGGAACCTCTCAACCTCGCGCACAAGCTCAGGCTCCTTCCCCACCAGAGAGGTGGCATTCCACGTCCCAAGAGCCAGGTTCAGCAGCCGAGGATCGGAACGCCAAGGATGGATGGCAGGCCTAACTTAACATTCTTAACATGTATCTTTACAACCCGTCACACACATTACTCACTAGCAATGGCAGATTAACAATAGAACACATGTCAGGATACCAAGTGGGGCTGGTATAACAGAGTAAATAGCTTTAAATAAATATAAAACCGAATCAAAATGGCGCCTGCAGCATAGCCCTTACTCCAGTTTCTTCTCTTCCCAATCTTTTTTTATATAGTTTAAAAGGAAACAAAATACAGGGTTACTTGAGTGCTTTATACATTCCCATTTAGCTATGCATCTTAAAAGTGTATTACAACTCCATTCACCTGGTTTTTTAACTTAGTACTGACCTGTAAAACACAGGTAAATGATGAGACAGACGAATATGAATGTTTCCCAAAGCCTCGCTTCTGCCATATTGGAGAAGAAAGGCATCTTACCTCACTAGACTGTCTCACGGAGCAATGCGCCCCCTGTGGCATGGGGGTGTAATTACAACTTAAATAGTTATTCCTAACGTGACATTTCCTGTTTGTTTTTTTTCCTCTTAAACCAACACAAACATTTAATGTGATTACACATTAGTGTGTCACATTTCTGGTAAACCTCCGTTTCGAAACTCTCATCTTCCTGAGTGTGTATCGGACTTTTCAGAAAGGCAACTTTTGTTGTACTTGGCATCCTCTCTGGTAAACCTTATGTTGCTGTCCACTGAGTAGATGTGATTGGTGAGTGCCATCTTCGGTTTGGATTTTGACCCATGTCATCCAAGTATTTAAACAGTGAGTTGGTGGTATTCCCTTGTAAGCACTGAGTGCTCTGCTCTCCACCTCATTCATGTACAAATCGGTTGCATTGGGTAACGCTGGGGAGCCAAGGACTTCAGTAATTGTAATATGTATATGATTTGTAAGCATTGTAAACATAATTGCACTTAATATGGGGATAAGAAAAATACAGTAATCAATTTAGTTAACCCTAACTTAAAGCTATAGTTGGTAATCCTGTTCAGAAATACTTTTTTTTTTCTAATGGGTGAAATGGTCCTTCCATCCTAACAGTAGTCAATATATTATGTATTCAGAAAAAGGACTGCTGCAGGACTTTAAAAACTCTGATCAATCCTGTCATTCAGTCCAAATGGAAAGAACCAATCAAGTGCCTTCATGTATGATCCTGCCTGTGCGCCGAGTGTCCCAAGTCCCTTGAGTTCTTATCTATTGGTTGTCCCACATGCCAATCATTCTGACTCGCTCACATAACACCAAAGTGCATGCACGGTTCTTCTTAGTTCTCACTCGGTGGCTGCCTAGTGTTTAGCTTTGGTGTTAGCCTTGCATTGTAGCTCCACTACTCTCACTTAATGCTTTAAAAATGGCTGAGAGTTGCAAGAAGCAAACCATGTACAAGTTTGAGAAGAAAAGGAAGGCTTTAATAGAAGGAAATAAGACTAGAGTGGATTTGGGAGATTTTTTTTTTACTTGATCCCCCTACGGAGCAGAAGAGTAGGTAGGATAGTCTTGTGCATGCGCAGTTATTCAAAAATGGACTTAAGTTTCTTAGTTGCATTTCCGGAAAAATTGACGACTCTACCTTTAAATTCAAAAGGTTGTCACTACTGTTTCAGCTCAAAATTTTCTTGGTATTAAAAATATTGTAACTATAAAAAGGTATAAAATTCAACTTAAGAATTTCTGTATATACCCTGTAAAGGAAGAAGACTTAATAAAAATATGGAGCTACTGTCACACAGTGCTGTAGAATGCTAAATGGCTTGTACTTGTACAGCGCTTTTATCAAGTCCGACGACCCCAGAGCACTTTATACTACAGTCATTCACCCATTCAAACACACATTCACACCCTGATGGTGGTGAGCTTTGTTAGTTGCCAAAACTGCCTGATAGAAGCAAGGCTGCCATACATCGGTTTACAAGGAAACAGAACTAGGACTCTATAACATGCTGTTCCAATAAGACTTGTTTTTTTATATAGTTTTGACATGTATTTGATGCAAATCCCTAAAAAGACCCATATGATGATTCAATTCAATTAAATTTTATTTATATAGTGCCAATTCATGAAACATGTCATCTCAAGGCACTTTACAAAGTCAAAATCAATCAGATTATACAGATTGGGTCAAATTATACAGATTGGTCAAAAACAATTCCTATATAAGGGAACCAGTTGATTGAAGAAGCGTAGAGCCACAGGGAGAGTCGTCTGTGTTGTCCATGGCTTTGCAGCAATCCCTCATACTAAGCAAGCATGAAGCGACAGGGGAAAGAAAAACTTCCCATTAACGGGAAGGAAAAACCTCCAGCAGAACCGGGCTCAGTATGAACGGTCATCTGCCTCGACCAACTGGGGGTTACAGAAGACAGAGCAGAGACACAACAAGACATAGTGAATAAGGACAAGTTCTGTTTTCCTGGGGATGATTTATCACTTTTCATGTTTTTCATTTTTTAGTGTTACTTCATAGTTAATAACTGCATGTGAAATTATGCTTTTCTTGTCTACAGAAATAAAATAAAAAAAACTCCAAAGGTTCTTTCTGTTTCTCTCTCAGCTGCTACCGAGGGGCTCTGCCAACCACAGCTGCACTGAGCATGCTGAGTAGGAGAGGTGGACAAGAGGCATTACAAAGTGGCACTGTCTGACTTACTTACTACAGCGCAGACAAGCGCCACAATATACGGAGGCATGTGATTTTAAAAAATGCGTTAAAAGGAACATGCATTTACAGGTTGACTTTGACAGCCAAGTTGCAAGGTGTTTTCAATGTTCATGTTACTAATCCATTTATCAACTAATGAAAGTATAACCTGCAGCATCCCTTTTTTCACTTCACAATCATACACTGGGTTCATAGAGTGGGACAGAGAACCCCATCTTTTTCTGGAGCAAATATCTCTGTGTTGCTTATAGGTTATATCACTCCCCACAGTGTAATTGCAGTGTGTGATACCTGTGGAAGAACTGTACTGAATTTTTATTAAAACTGGGAGATTGGTGGCAATCTACTTCTGTATGTTAAAAAGGAATTTATCCACTTAATATTATCATCTTTTCTTTTATTTACAGGGGTTATAGAGGAAAGAAACTACAGGACAATGTGCAGTGTGAGATCTTCCAGACAATTTATGAAGAGGCTATGGAAGCTTATTCTAAGGAGATTGTCCACCAGCTACCAAGCAACACCCCGGAGGACCTTGAGAAAAACCTTGAGCAACTAATTCAGTGGACTGAGCAGTGGATGAAGGACCATAACTAAAACCTGGAATACACAGTTTTTTGGATGATTAAATATAAATGTATGCAAAATAAATAAGCATTCATTTTGTAGACTGTTCAAATACTAAGATGTATGTTCACCCATAGTAAACAAACTGTAAGCAACAGCTCATTTTTATCTGCTCTTGTTTTGTAAGGACATCAATTTCATTTTTAAGATGTTCAGCTTTAAAACAATTAAAATGCAGTCCTGGGGTCGCATTTATAAAACATTGCATAGGATTTATACAAAAAATTTGCATATGCCCAAAAGCCAATTATAGCGTATACCAAAAAAAATCCACATTTATTAAACCTGGCATGCACACCAGCGAGCAATTTCTCTTTATAAATCACAGCTGCCCCTGAATGTTCGCATATCAGGTTCTGCCTAATGCTTTGCCCTCTACATGCACAGATTCAAACAAAGCTACTCACGAATGTTAATGTGCATTTTAAAAGCCTGCTGATCTTTATTTCATGGGTAATTTTATGGTTTTGTTGTTTAAATTGGGAAACATTTTGCTAAAGGTGTGTGCCAACCCTTAGCCAGCTCAAAACACCCCAAGAATAACACATGCAGCAAAACAGATGACGTCACCATGGTGACACATTTTTTCTACTGATGTCACCTTAGGACACATCATCCCCTTTAGGGGTGTGTCTAAGGCAGCATTTGAAAAACTCTTGTGGGTAAGCACTCTAGCCAAAGCAGAAGTCTCTCAGTGGTCTCCATAAGTGCTGTCCAAATAGTGCAGTCAATAAGGAAGGATGTAGGAAAAGGAACCTCTATGTTTCCTCTCATAGCTTCTTTGGCATAGGAGCCTTTTGATGTCCCTTACCGGTGCTAAGGCTCTAAGGAATCCCACTATCCTTTGCATGACATGACAGATAAGCACAGCCCACCTTACGGAATTACCGAAAATGGCCAAAGAGAAGAGAGTGTGCACTTGTAAGTAGCACCATTTACTCTTTCTCACATTTCATGACTTGTTGGTTATCCATGTGGATAAGAGTTTTTTAGCCATGCTGCCTTTGTTGTCTACAGCAAATAAGATCTGATATAGTGTAACAGTGTAATGGCAAAGTTTTAAATCAGAGGAAGCAATGAAATCACTAGCTGTGATGTAATGAAATATATATATATGAATATATTAACCCTGAAAATGTAACTTAACTTTATGTTGTACACATTGTTTATTTTGTATACAATGTGTATGCACAATGTTTTGTTAAAAACAACCTATTCATAAAATTAAAACAAAATAAAAATAAAATCATTGCCAGTATGTCAACTGTTTGAGAAGAGATTATAGAAACAATAAAAGAAATGTCATTATTTTAGGTAGAACTAAAAAATAGTTTTGTGAAGAACTAAATGTATCTTATTAGATGGACTATGGTTAACCGTCACACACTATCTCTGTGTTCTCCAATATCTCATTTACATAACTGGGCCGGCCATGCAGGCGCGTACGTGCATGTGAATATCTGCCCCCTCCCTGCCCATAAAATTCCACCGCCAGGTGAACTTGACATGTTCCTCCGAAAGATGATGCTGTTTTGCTGTGTTTTTATCCTTTGCAAACAAGCTCACGTCAACCAAGGGGTAAAAAGGGGAAATGGGTGCCAAGTGCTACAAGTGTAGTGATAGAGGCATGGCTTGATACACATCTTGTTTTGGGCTACAGACAGTGAGAGGACCAAGATTAAAATCTATTTGAGGACCCTGGGCCAAATATAGTAATATAATAAACTAAATGCAAATGCTTCTTAAAGTTAAGTCCTTTTATTTGCATAGAACTACTAACCTTCCTTCTTTTGGAGGAACATCAGAAAACATGAAATATAACAAACATATTTGGTATTTAAAACAAATACCAACAGACAGTGTCCAACAGCACCAAAACACTTCAACAGCAAAAATAATATGATACTGGTGAAAAACATGGAGCTTGTCTTTGGCTTTTATCAGTCTCTCAATATCAGGCTGCAGCTGACAAAAGGGTGAGGATGTTTGTTAGGTGTGGATGAGTGTTTTTAGGAGTGGACTTGTTAAGGTTCATTATACTAAAGGTCTGTTTACAGATGTAAGTGCTGCCAAACAAGCTGAACATAACCCATGCCTGTTTCCGAATGCCTGGGTACTTTTCTGCTGAGATGTGTAGAAATCTTTGAGTTATGACATGAATTTGTTCTTTAGCTCAGAATCGCACTAATGCTCAATTAGCTCCATCTGAATGTCATCAGGAACTGAGTCTAAACTTATGTTGAAGGGATGGGAAAAAGCTGTATGTCAATTCCACTTTTCCAAAAGTCCTCAAACCGTTTTTCAAACTCCTGGTCCAAGTTCTGAAGAAGTGCTGCATATTCAAACAGTCTCTGCTTCACCAGTTCAACATTGCTCTGACTGGGGAAGTGTGCAAGGTTTCCTAGGAAGAAGAGCAATGGTGCTCAGAGCAACACCACAATACAAATGAAAAAAGTTAGCAAAAATAGATTATTTTTTGTGCACTTCAAAAGTGTCCTTTATGTTGGCATACAGCCTAAATAACAGCAACACATTTTAACTGTTTAGCATTCTTAAAATACAGTTAAACTTGTGCACCTATCCACATATTAAAACAATAAATGCACATTTGTCATGTAAAGTGCATGTTGCAAACTTTCCTCTCAATTAAATCGAAAACACTTAACCCCCCTAGGGCCAAAACCAAAATTTTCAGAGCGGGCGGGCGTAACGCGACCCTCCATTCCGTACAGCCCCGTATGGCCCCAATGTCTAGGTAAGCGCGGCGGCAGGCCGGCCGGGTGCAGCGCGGACCCCTGCCCGCCGCCGCTACTGCGCGGCGTCCCCCCAAAGAAAGCTTGCAGCGCGGGCTCCATCCACAGTGTGGAGCCCGGGGGTAGGGTCGCGGCCCGTACGTTGGCGGGGGAGGGCCGTACAGCCCACGGCTACATTGCTCCTATGCTGAACAGTGGCACAGAACACTGCTTTCTAGGGGGCCCCATTGAGGCCTCCTCATCAAGGTGAAAAAAACAGCGGCTGGGAGACAAAAGAAAGAGCTAGATGGGCTCGAGTGGGCTTGTTCTCGTCTCAATTTACTCTTTCATTTTGTACCAAGTTTGTTAGGCTACGTTGCTCCTATGCTGAACAGTGGCACAAAACACTGCTTTCTAGGCGGCTCCAGTTAAGGCCTCATTAAGTTGAAAAAAACAGCTGCAGGGAGACAAAAGAAAGCTAGATGGGCTCCAGTGGGCTTGTTTCGATCGTCTCCATTTACTCTTTCATTTGGTACCAAGTTTGTGAGGCTGCACCGCTGCCATTCCAAACAGTGGCAAAAAACACTTCTTTTTAGGAGGCCCTGATTAAGGCCTCATTAATGTCAAAAACCAGCTGCTGGCGGACAAAAAAAAGAGCTAGATGGGCTCAAGTGGGCTTGTTTCGATCGTCTCAATTTACTCTTTCGTTTGGTACCAAGTTTGTGAGGCTACGTTGCGCCTATGCCGAACACACTGCTTCTTAGAAGCAGTGTGTTTTGTGCATCTCTTTTTCATATTTCAAACGGTCGCCATTCTTAGACGCAAGCACCCAGAGGCACAAAAATCACAGACGGCGGTTGAGGGGTGAGCTAGAACTCATATCTGAATTTTGGTATCGCTGTGCATAAATAAACCTTTCTGCCTCAGCTTTTGAGACTCAAATACAGGACTGTCTCAGAAAATTAGAATATTGTGATAAAGTTCTTTATTTTCTGTAATGCAATTAAAAAACATGAAATGTCATACATTCTGGATTCATTACAAATCAACTGAAATATAGCAAGCCTTTTATTGTTTTAATATCGCTGATAATGGCATACAGCTGAAGAAAACTCAAAAATCCTATCTCAAAATATTAGAATATTTCCTCAGACCAAGGGAAAAAAAATTATAACAGCAAAACAAAATCAAACATTTGAAAATGTCCATTAATGCACTCAGTACTTGGTTGGGAATCCTTTTGCACAGATTACTGCATCAATGCGGCGTGGCATGGAGGCAATCAGCCTGTGGCATTGCTGAGGTGTTATGGATGCCCAGGATGCTTCAATAGCGGCCTTTAGCTCATTTGCATTGTTGGGTCTGGTGTCTTTCAGCTTCTTCTTCACAATACCCCACAAATTCTCTATGGGGTTCAGGTCAGGGGAATTGGCAGGCCAAACAAGGACAGTAATGCCACGGTCAGTACACCAGTTACTGGTGGTTTTGGCACTGTGGGCAGGTGCCAGATCATGCTGGAAAATGAAATCATAATCTCCACAGAGCTTTTCAGCAGATGGAAGCATGTAGTGCTCTAAAATCTCTTGGTACACAGCTCTGGACTTGATGAAACACAGTGGACCAACACCAGCAGCTGACATGTCTCCCCAAACAATCGTTGACTGTGGGAACTTCACACTGGATTTCAAGCAACTTGGATTTTGCACCTCTCCAGCCTTTCTCCAGACTCTGGCGCCTTGACTACCAAATGACATACAAAACTTGCTTTCGTCTGAAAAGAGGACTTTGGACCACTCTGCAACTGTCCAGTGCTTCTTTTCCATCGCCCAAGTCAGACGCTTCTTCCGTTGTCTTGAGTTCAGAAGTGGCTTGACCATGGGAGTACGGCTATTGTAGCCCATTTCCCGGACATGTCTGTGAACAGTGGCTTTTGATACCTGGACTCCAGCTTCAGTCCACTGTCTTTGAAGCTCCCCCAAATTCTGGAAGCGGCTCTTCTTCACAATGCTGTTAAGGCTGCGGTCACCTCTCTTGGTTGTGTAGCGTTTCCTGCCACATTCCCCCCTTCCAACACACTTTTTGTGAATGTGCTTTGAAACTGCACTCTGTGAACAGCCTGCTCTTTGAGAAATTTCTTTTTGTGTCTTACCCTCCTGATGGAGGGTGTCAATGATGGTCTTCTGGACAGCAGTCAGATCAGCAGTCTTCCCCACACTTGTGATTTAGTTTACTGAACCAAGCTGAGTGTTTTTCAAGGCTCAGGAAACCCTTGCAGGTGTTTCGAGTTAATTAGACGATTCAAGTGATTAGTTGAATAGCCTACTAGTATACTTTTTCACAATATTCTAATATTTTGAGATAGGATATTTGGGTTTCTTAAGCTGTAAGCCATAATCAGCGATATTAAAACAATAAAAGGCTTGCGATATTCCAGTTGATTTGTAATGAATCCAGAATGTATGACATTTCATGTTTTTTAATTGCATTACAGAAAATAAAGAACTTTATCACAATATTCTAATTTTCTGAGACAGTCCTGTACTGTCTTGAGCCCTTAGGAAGTTGGCTGATTTTTTTCGGGGCAATCAGCTTTTGTTTTTTTTTTCACAGGAGGCTGATTTTAACATATTTTGTAGGTGACCATATGAGGAGCAGAACCTGTGATTTTGAACTCCCTGGGTGGTTCTACGTGGACACCGTAGGGGTCAAAAGGTGAAAATGTGCAACCTTTGATGGCACACAGCTCCACGGTTTGTCTGTTCCAGCTCCAACTCGGCATACAGGAGCCCCTTTGAGGCATCTACCAACAGGACAAAGCTCATACCTGTATCCCCTTCCTATAGCTACTTCCTTTTAGCAATGAGATAAGAAGATGTGGTTAGTGGCATGTTGTAGAGCACTTCCAGGAAATGAGCATTTCTAAGGTTGGTCCAAATCCATGAGCTGCAAAGGCCTCAATTATCACAAATCAAATATTGCTTGGCTGGTGGCATAGCTCCAGAAACATAACGGGCCCAGAGTTCCACTCTTGGCCATATACTGCAGTACCATTTCCCACCACCACTGGTGCTATTGATAGTTGGACAGGCCTGTACACCATCCCTCCTTCTTTACACCTTGGCCCCTCCTAAATGGGCATAATTAAATAAGCCATGGTCTCGGCCAATAGCAAAAGCTTCCACACTTTTCCCTTCCTGCCTGTAGTTGCGTTCGTGCAGTGTACTTTCCAAACCGTTGGTGGCGCTATGCTGGGTGGGTTTATAAGCCATTGTAAAGCAATGGAACCGGGCCCGTACAGCATCCCTCCTTCCGTACACCTTGGCCCCTCCTAAACACGCTTAATTAAATAAGCCACGGTCTTGGCCAATAGCAAAAGCTTCCCCACTTTTCTCCTCCTGTCCGTAGTTGTGTTCGTGCAGTGCACTTTCCGACACGATGGTGGCGCTATCCTGGGTGGGCTAATAAGCCATTGTAACGTACAGCTATCCTTCCTTTCGTACACGCCCCCCCTCCCCCCCACCGACCCCCCCCCTATTCGCCAAATCGAGAAGAGAGCGCCATCACATGGTGCACGGAAGGCGGCACGCCCGTACGAAACGTCGACTTGAACCGACTTGGACCAAGCGGGCGAAATGTAGGAGCTTGTATTGCGCGCGTACGTACACTACCGCGTAACGGACACACGCAAAGTGATTGTATGTATCGATCCGTACGTACACTATTCAAAAGCATTGCGGCTGTATGGCCGAAGGCAATGTTTTGTACGATTTTCTCTTGTCCACCCCAGCAGCGGTTCCCAAGTTTCATTGGGACCCACAACAGCATCCAAAAGACTACATAACTCAAGCTGAAGAGAAATGGATCAAACACACAGGTGTAAATCCAAAAGGGGATAGAGCTGTCTTCTGTAACCTCCAGTCGGTCGAGGCAGATGACCGTTCATACTGAGCCCGGTTCTGCAGGAGGTTTTTCCTTCCAGCTAATGAGTGGTTTTTCTTTCCACTGTCGCTTCATGCTTGCTCAGTATGAGGGATTGCTGCAAAGGACAATGCAGACGACTCTCCCTGTAGCTCTACGCTTCTCCAGGAGTGAACGCTGCTTGTCGGGACTTTGAAGCAATCAACTGGTTCCCTTATATAGGAAATTTTTGACCAATCTGTATAATATGATTGATTTTGACTTTGTAAAGTGCCTCGAGATGACATGTTTCATGAATTGGCTATATAAATAAAATTGAGTTTAATTTAATTGAATCTAATTTGGGTGAATTATTTAGAGAAGCAGTCCTAAAAAGGGTACCTTCTTTAGTGTCACAGCTGATGAAACAAAATTCTGAGATGTGCCTGGTTGTGAGTATGCTCACTGGGAAAAACATTTAGTGCATCATTTGCATGTTGCTTAGCATGAGGAGAGAAAGAAAAAACAAGAGAAAGAGGACATTCATGATCAATTAATCAGATTGCAGTTATTGGACGCAAAATGGCAGATGAGTAAACGAAAAACAGAAAAAACTGAACATGTGATGGTCTCAGCAGTTGCATCTCCTGGGGCTCCATTCCCGACGGTGACACCTCAGTTTAATCCAATATAAGGGGGAGGCATCCCCCCTTCTTTCTTTTATCCTCCATATAATTCCAGGGTTGCTGGTCCTGCACGTGGATTCAGGTGGCGATTTGGAGATCAGCTTGGATGGGCAGGTTGGGGCCGTGGTCTGAGAGGACAAGGTGGATATAGCAGACCTTTGAGAACACCTGTTGACATTTGCTTCAACTGTGGACATGCTGGACACTGGGAAAGAGACTGTGTAGCTCCACCGGCAGGTCAGCCTAACATAGTGTCGCTAAACCCTAATATGGCCCCACCTCCACAAGGTCAGTACCCCCAGCAGGGGGATAACTTTTCACATGGACAATTTTGACACACTCCTGAGAATAACTCCAGCAGCGTGAGCACTGCAGACCCCATGCTGTCAGCGAAAGTTGGAGAGGACTACATTAACTTTTTAGTCGACACTGGGGCTACATATTCCACTATTATCAACCAGCCATCTGCCTCTGTGCTGTCGACTAAGACTGTGTCACTAATGGGTTTCTCAGGGAAGGAACAGCATCTGCCATTGACTTTACCACTTCCGGTAAAAGTGGGTAACCAGAAAATACATTATTCATTCGTATGGTCTCCTTCTACACCTGTCAATTTATTAGGAAGAGACTTGTTGGTTAAACTGGGAGCCGCAGTGCTTTGTGGACCTCAAGGTTTGGCTGTTACCTTTCCAGACAGTTCTTCCCTAGCATGTGGTCACACTTTCCAGGATGGACAATATCTGGTTCAACCCGTGGGGGTAGAGTTTGCTGACATCTATTGGGGACTCTTAACAGAACCTGCTGAAACTGGTGTTCTCTCGGTGTTCCAGCCTTGGATTCAAAGCCTAAGTTCCTAGCTGACACCACCTGATCCGCCTCACGTCACCCTGTTCTACGACAGGAACCACACAGACTGGTATCAATAATCTTTTGCAGCAGAACTTGAAGGTAACACATGGACAGTCACATCTAAGAACATATATGTGGCCCCTGAGGGTGTGGCAGTTGCAGTGATGCTAACTCCTGAACAACAGCAATGATATATGATGTCAGATGAAGCATTTCCTCATATCTCTCTTTCTCTCCATGCTGAGCATCAGGCAAAAGAGTTAGGAGGTATGATTAAACGTTCCCTCCAGGCCCCTGACTGGGCACCTACCAGCGTTGCAGGTTTGTTGTTTTCAAACTCTACTAATACTTATCAAATTGTCTGTGATGTAACTGACAAGGTTCTTTTGAAACATGAGCTTTTAAGTCGACACCATGGCATGGAACGTACTGACCATCATAAAGCAGCAGAGATGTTGGAGGCTCTTCCATCACAACTCCGGGCAACCAGTCCCACGGACGTGGGATTAGTTTCATGTGCTCCTGTTTCATTTCAGGTTGCGACTCACTCTCCTCATACCCAGCCATCGCCGCATCTCAAGACACATTTGCTGAGATGTCTTGGTAAGTCAAGACGTGTCTATAAGACGTGTCTATAGACATGGTCTTAAGATGTCTTGAGATGACTTGAGATGTCTCAAGATGTCTTGGAAATACGAAGATGTCTTGAGATATCTGAAGACGTCTTAGAACTAAAATTTAGTAAAATATCACAATCCACTATTCCTTGATAATAGTTTACAAATTATTTGTTTATATAAAAGAATGACAAACCCTATATGACACACTGAGTATTTAATAATAAAACATAGGGAAATACAGTTCAATGTATTGCAATTATTGCACATACTGTACATGTTAAGAAGGTTAGGTTTGACATCAAGTTATCTGCATGTGTGTGTGTGTGTGTGTGTGTGTGTGTGTGTGTGTGTGTGTGGTAAGGTTACTCTGTATAAGAGTGTAGATATGCATTTCTAAGAAACAATTTGTTCCTTGGATTGTGAATGATTTTTTTTTTCAACTAATTGACAATACTGTCCATTGGTGGCAGCAGACTTTGTCCCGATCCCAAGGTTTTCAATTGGCTCCCAGAAGCATTTGTGGTGGAGGAACAGGAGGGTGTCAGTGATGGGTGATGTTGGAAAAAAAAAATTCCGCCTTCTTGATACTGTTTGCAGCCTGTCAGTGGGTCTTCTGTGCGTTGCAGCAAGAAAGTGGTACCCTCAAACAGGACCAGTGGAATATCTGGGGAGAAACATTGTGCTATGGGATACAAAAATGATCTCTAGTAAAACTGTAACTTAACCTAGTGTTATGCATTATGCTATCAGGTTTACATTGCCTGGTTTCTCTATAATCCTGTTTACACATTATATTCAAGATGTAACTACTTTACCAGAGATTGTAGCCCATATGGTTGTGATTTTCACTGGTTGCCTGTCACTGTCATTCACATGGGTTCGGTTGAAGGGGGCTATCTCCACAAATGAGCCAACTCTGAGAGTCATTACATCAAATCTGTGAATGAGATTAAATATTTTTAAAACACTTGCATTCATTAAAAAGGTATATTATAAAAGGTGTATTCCATTTATTTAGATAAATATCCAAGAGTATAATACACAAAATGATGCACAGCTTCTGGGAAATGCTATGCAGTATGTTGTGTTGCTGGTACTATTGCTGCTCTGCGCCATCCTTTTGTGAATTTGGCTGAAAAAATATTCTGAATTCAGTACATTACTACTGCTATTACACAAATGATAAACATTGATAACGTACTTATATTTTTGTGGGGACAGTGTGGCAGTTTGGTGTTTAATGCATCTCTCTGGTTGCCCAGAGAGAGGGTTGTTAATGACATTGATCACATGTTTTCCCATTATCCAAACCTTGGGAATAAAAGTAAATTATGTTAATGATGTTCCCATACGAGAAGACAGTGCTTACAGTACCTTACAATGTATAATTAATATTTATTAATATGTATTTTCCTGTACTGGATTGAGATTAACTACAGGAGTCACACCTTTGGGCCAAGGAAGATCTCTTCCTGTGTCAGGACTCTATCCCCCATTCTCTCCATGAGGTCTGGCTGGCGCATCATTTTTGACACTTTCAGGTGGGATAGCTCTGGCATTTGGTTTCCAATGTGCAACCCTGTTAAGAAATTAATTACAATAAATAAAATAATGTTTTTACCTTTTTTTAGTCATCGTTGATGGAACATCCAAGAATATTTTAATAAATAAATTTTAATAATTTTAATTTTAATAATTTTTGTAACATAGATTTCCCTGCCAAGCCCATGTCCCTACCAAGCCCATGTCAGCTGCAGATATCACTGTGGCTGATCCTGATGGCCTGTAAACCGGGGCGTAGCCTGGAAGCCCGGGGACAGATGTATTTTCTGCTGTTTCATCATTTGGAGTTGACAGTGTGCAAAGGGTATCCAACACAGCAATCCTCTTCACCATTGATTTTTCAATATTGACACCATTTTTGTGAGCGATAACTGAAGTACAACAAAAATATCAAAACTGAGCTTCAAACACCCTCAGGACCTAGTATATGAAATGTATGGAAAATTTACCTACTCAAGTCCTTGATCCTCTGGTGGTATCACTCAAAGCGGTTGCAGTCACCAATCATAGGGTGGCCCAGCATATCAATTTGCTCCCCAATGTGATAGCCACAATGAATGTTGGCCTGGTTTGCCACATCTGCCTTCCAAATCTTAAAAAGATGTAAACAAAAAGTTTTTCAATCTATAAACGTATGGTAGTATTGAAGGCAGAACATAATTAAATGAAAATTACCCTCTCAAATAGTCTGTGATGGTCACTAATTTGGACCTGGAGTTGGTTTGCCTCCTCATCAGTCAGACTTGCTGATCGGATTGAAGACAAGTAGCCACTGAGCAAGTTGTTGGCTTTGGTGACAAGGCGGCAATTGTTGCGTCTGGACCAGGGCCAAAGGGGCCAAAGGGGCCAAGGGCCAAATCTGAATAAGATGTAGCACCTCGCATCCAGTGGCACATGCCAAGTGATGAAGATCTGGGATCTGAAAGAACAATGTGTTGTGTGATGAATTTCATCGCTTCGTAGCAAAAAAAAAGTTATAAAGGATAGATCCATTTTAAAAAAAGAACATTCCCTGAATAACTATAGTTACCTGTTTGAGCCAGTGAGGTCTGTCGATGGTAACAATCAGATCACTAACAAACTTTTGGACTTGTACCTTCATGTTGCCCCAAATCAGACTTATTTGCAGTCTTGCAACACCGAGAGCATCAAGATGGAAGTGATCTATCCTTGTCTGAAACAAATTACAAACCCACCTGTTGTATATCAAAAAAAGTAAAAAACAAAACAACTGGACTTTTTTTCGAAGTTTGAAGACGTTTTGCTTCCTATCCAGGAAGCTTTCTCAATTCAAAAAGTCTGAAGTAATGTGGAGTCACAAGCTTTATACTGCTACCCAACAAAGCTTGCGACTCCACATTACTCCAGACTTTTTGAGTTGAGAAAGCTTCCTGGATAGGAAGCAAAACGTCTTCAAACTTCGGAAAAAAGTCCAGTTGTTTTGTATTTTACTTTTTTGGAATGACCATGACCTGGATGACTGAGAATCTTCACCAGCACCTGTTGTATTGTTTCATACCCACTTTCTATTTTAATTCCTTTTAACGCAAGGCAGAGCAGGAAATGTTCAGTCCAGATATGGCTGCACAGAGTGTCATTGTTGCTACAGATACAAAACATTTACCTGAATGTGTGGTTCAATGACAATGTCATTGGAGAACAGCTGATTGTTCAGGCTATACAGGATCCCAGTCTCTGTTTCATGTTGTTTCCTCTCTACAACACCCATTTCAGACATGGTTGTTATAATGTTAACTGTGTTGGCCTTTGTCCTGCGGGGTGCTTCACTGGCAGCCTGTGGGTTGGAGAGGTCGGCCTTGTCGACTGTACAAATCCTACATCTAAGAGACGTCAAAGTAAAAAAGATTAGGAAGATCAAGATATTGCACAATACACAACAAAACTTAATAGCTTGTAAAAATAATAATCTAACCTCTTGTTTGCAGTTGACGACAAACAGTTGGCACAGTGGTTTGCCTGGGGCATGTATGCATTGATTTCACCAATTCCTCCACAGACAAACACCTCACCCCCATAGAAAGGACAGTCTGCGTAATAACCTTCCTGCAGTTTCTTTATGTATGACGTAATGGCATCCATAGACTGCTGAAATGATGTTCCCGGTTTGGAAAGAAAATAAACTTAATAGAATCCTATATGACACAATTCAAACAATAAATGTTTGCATCTCAATGTAGTGACTGTGCTACCTGGTTCTCCAAGACCTATGATGGCCATATTTACCCTTTTTGCCCCATCAGAACGGGGCAAATTACCCAGGGAAAAGTACATCCCATTGGTGGAATGGTACTTCCGCCTGTACAGCCCAAACCCATCAAAATATAAATGGATGTACAATGGGAGCACTGGAACTCCTTGAAGAAAATAAGAATTAGGCTAATTCATACATGTTCATGTTTAACTTTTGGAAGTTTCACTCTTTTAAATTAACATGTTTATCCATATTTCTCATGTCCAGTGACGATGAGAAATCCTACTGTACCTGTGGGGAGGTCTCTGTGTTGCTGTCCCTGACTGCAATGAGCAGGGAGAGCTGATGCATCTCTGATGAACCTGCTGCTTGGCTCTGCAAAAGCTGTGGCAGAGTGAAGGCTGTTCAAGTAGTGACCAGTGTACTGTTCAATATTTGGCATTTTTCTCACCACAGCATCTAAACTAATGGACTCAACTGCATCGGAGACAAAGATTTGGTCTCTGACTGGTGTTATATGGTGATATTGCTGATGATTTCTCATTTCCAGACCACGGAACAGCAGTCTGCACCTGAGGACCAAGTCCTTTTTAGAGCTATCAAAAGCAATTGACTCCACTCGTGCAAGTTGACCTCTCCGGTCTGTGTTGACTTTGATGATGTTGAGAGCAGATACCTGAAAAAGGTGATTAAACCTACATGAAATGATAACCTGCATCTTTTTTGGTGAGTGCTTTAAAAAAAAAAGTCAGAGTTTACCTTGCCCGCATTGGTCTTTACAGACTGTATGCAAAAAAGCTTGCTCTCATGAAAGAGCCTTGAATTGAAGGCATCCCTGTGGCAGTCTGTCACTGGCACAAATGTCATTTTGGCCATGTGTGTATTCTGTTTTAAGATGTTGTCCACTGTCTTCTCCATATCAAAATGGTAGAAATGGGAATCATCACCATGTACACTAATGGGCACCTTGGGTAACTTTTTCCTGATCCTCTGAATTGGGATAAAACAGTCAAATGAAATAAGCACAGAATCTTATACCAAGGCCTATTTCTTTACTTGCAACTTTGCTAACATGACCCTATGTGAGTGCACATTGAAAGTTGATGCTACAGAGCCACGGTATCCAAAATTTGCTTTACCTACCTTGAAAACACTGACATTTGGTGGTACATCCTCTTTCCTGAAACTGTCATGTGACAGGATTTCTAGTAAGCTAGAAAAGGTACTCTCTGAAATACCAGATGTTTCAAAGAAAAGGCTCAAGGCTGCCTCAGTGAAAGAACTGAATGGATAAGGATCCACCTGTAGATGCAAGGTTTGAACAAACACATAAAAATATACATATCCCTTTAAAAACCTTAATAATTTGAATATACCGTAATAAATGTTCCAGCAGTTATGAATGTGGAAATTATGTATTGTTGTTTTATTTTCTTAACATCTAGTAAGTTTGTAAGTACAGTCTTACACATTGATACATTGTGGTAATGCATTGCTATTTACTGTGCTTTATACAGAAAATGCCAATGCATTATTACAGTATATCAACTGGACTGTTGGTGACAGAAAAGACATAAAGTAACATCTAGTTCTGGTATAAGCTTACCATTTCATTTTCGGCATCTTCAAAGTCCTCTGGCTCAGGAGCTTCCCCAGCGTCTATTTTCATGTCCTCTTCTGACTGAGGCATGTCTTGCTCGTTGTCATGCTGCTCACTGCCTTCATCAGAGTCCTACTCATTGTGAACTTAAGAGGCACAAAAGCAAAATAGTCTGTGATCAATAAAATTTCTAATATTAATGGTGATGACTGATGAAAAATAACCTAATAAATTCATGCACTGCAGCACAAGACAATTAAATAGCTTGTTAAAAGAAACAATTAATAAGTAGTGAAAACCAAATAAAATTAAATATTTCACTTACATGAAATTAGCCTACATTGACAGTAACCGCTCCCAAAGGTTTTTCGTCTGGTTCAGATTAAAGCCACGCTCCAACTGATGTTTGACCAGCTTTTATTTTTCTTAGCCACACAGCAAATCTTCTTTTTTGCCAGCAAACACAGTGAAAAACTATAATGAATGAACATTATAAACACAGGTGTTAGCTTAATAGCATTTACAACAAAACAAACCTTACAGAATAAACATACCGTGTGCTCCTTCTGACCAAACACTTAGGAGAAGTTTTCCAACCATATGTCCGTGTTTTGAATCCAAAAAATGTCCAGCTAGCCGTCTTTGTCTTCTGTCTGTATGCAGCAAGTCTCTTATTTGAACATGTGCTCCGTACCAGTTCCGCTCTTGGCGCAGTACTCAAATTCACCAATAGATGTCAGTCACATGACAAATCTTGTAGTCTTAGTAAACACACAAAATAAACAAATAACAAAATAAAACTCCCTTTTTCTGCGTCAGCTACACTGCCACCAAAATTACAAAAGATTTACATTCAGCATGCATTGGACAAAATTAAATCTTGTAATTTTCTCTCAAAAACCTGGTACATAAATTATCTGACCTAACATCTTAAAGATTACTTATCTACATTTATGTAACCTTTAGTGCCGACTCATTGTATTTTATTGTATCTGCTGGGTTTTGATCAGTTTCCACATAAAGTCATCGTTCTGGATCCGTAACGTCTCTTACTTTCTGTACTCTATTCGCCACAAATACATGAAAGCGTCGAGCGTCATTTTTTATGTATCCAAGCGTCACTTTTGAATCTGTCCAGAAAAACTCCATCAATTTTTAGCTCCAGCTCTTCCTTGAGGAAGTTACTTACAGTAGCAGAAACACATGCTGCAGTGAGCTCAAGGCGTGGGATTGTAATTATTCTTGTTGGAGCCACTCTTGCTTTACCCATGACTAGCGTACAGTGCACTTGTTCATTAGTAACAATCCTGATGTATGAACACTGTCCATAGCCACTGTTACTAGCATCTGAAAAATGATGCATTTCAGTCTTTCTGACTTTACCAAGGTTTTCTGGAACAAAACATCCTGGTATCTGAACATTTTGGAGATTGTCCCATTCTCTGAGCCAAGCTTCCCATTTTGTCTTCTGTGCACATGGAATAGGTTCGTCCCATTCAACACCACGTTTGCACATCTCCTGGAGTATTTGTTTTCCAGTTAAAGTGTAAGGGGAAAGAAAACCTAACGGATCATACACACTTGCGACTGTTGCTAGGATTCCTCGACGTGTGGCAGGCCTTTCTTTGAGAGTGACATTGAAGGAAAACATGTCATCTTCAATGTTCCATTTAACTCCCAAAACACTTTGTAAGTGCTTCTCTGAGGAGTTCAGACTTACATCATTTGGGTTGCTGGCTCGTTCTGTTTCTGGAATAACGCTCAGGACTTCTTTGTTGTTGGACACAAATTTGTGTAAGCGCAATTTTGCTTTAGCACACACTTCTTGCGCTTCAGTGACCAACTGCTTTGCTTTGTTGACTGAATCAATACTGATTAGCCCATCATCTACATAGAAGTTTTTGTTAATAAAGCTGGAGGCTAAGGGATATTCTTTTTCGTGCTCACTTGCAAGGTATTTCATGCCATAGTTAGCACATCCAGGAGACGACACTGCACCAAAGATGTGCACTCGCATGCGATATTCCTTGGGTTCAGTGTTGGTATTTCCATCTTTCCACCACAGGAACCTTAGGAAATCTCGATCCTCTGGGCTTACGTGAAAGCGGTGAAACATTTTTTCCACATCGCACATAATTGCAATTTTGTGCTCACGAAATCTGCACAATATTCCTGCTAAATCATTTATCATATCTGGGCCTGTGAGTAAGTGATCATTTAAAGAGGTGCCTTCATGTTTAGCAGAGCAGTCAAAAACAACTCTAATTTTTTCTGGTTTTTTAGGATGATACACGCTGTGGTGCGGAATGTACCATGTTACCATCCCTTTGGAGGTCAACTGCTTCCTCTGCATCACCATCTTTAAAGACATTCTCCATGAACTTTATGTAATCCTCTTTGTATTTTGGATTTTTATCCATTTTTCTTTTCAAATGTCCTAGTCGAACTGTCGCAAGCTGTTTGTTATTTGGAAGTTTTGGACGTTCTCTGAAGGGTAGAAGCATCTCCAAATGACCCTTTTGATTATAGTGAATGTCAACCTTCAACATTTCTAGAAACTGAATATCCTCTTGAGATATGTTCCCTTCTTTAGAATTTGTGTCCAGAAAATCAGTTTCAAGAGCTTTAATCACTGAGGCAGGTATGATCAATGGTAGCTCTTTCACTATGATGTGATTGCAAATCCCAGTTACATTCATGGGACTTGTCGAGGGATTAGAACATCCCACGATACTCCAACCTAAGTCTGTTTTAATTGCATAGGGGTCATAATCTTTTCCTGGTATGACATTCCTGAGTTTTAGAGCTCTAGCGCAGTCATAACCAATGAGAAGAGCTACAGGACATTCCAAAAGATCTGGCATTTCATTTTCTATGCTGAGTAGGTGGGGCCACTTCTTTGCTGTTTCTCGGTTTGGAATACTGCTTTTCTCTAAAGGAATGTATTCTCGAGTATATGTAGGTGGCAACTCAATAAACTCTTGAGAATGGTATCCTCTTAGTCCATCAACCCGTTCACTCTGCATGATTGAACCTCTGTCAGTCATTGTTGTCAGTTTTAACTTAACTGGTTCTGTGGTTGCTTGCATTTTTTCACACATGTCCTGGTCAATAAAAGTGTTGCTGCTCTGCGTGTCTAGCAAAGCGTAAACTAACATCTCTGGTTTCTCTGTTTTTGCACATGAAAGCCAAACTGGAACAATCATTGAAGTGCGATCACTGTTCCCCATCCTCACACTTAATGAGACACTCTCATTTTCTTCATGTGGTGGGACTTCTGGTTTGTGCACTGAACGATCTTCATGAAGAGAAGGGTGGTTTCTTCTGCACACATTACATGTTACTCTTTGTCTGCAGTTTTTAGAAATATGACCAACTCTAAGGCAAGCAAAGCACATATTGTTATTTATGAACTTTTTCTTTTCTTCAAGAGTCATTCAGGAAAACTTTCCACACTTGTAGATGAAATGATTTTGTTTGCAGCAAATGCATTCAATTTGCTTTTTGTTCTGAGATGATGAAAGGCTAAGTTTTGAATTTTTGTTGCCATCAGTTGCAATTGTGGATTGTGCATTCTTAGACACATTTGTTGATGTTACCAGAGCTCTGGCTTTCATACTTTTTTGTTCTTTTTCAGGTTTTTCAAAAGTGTTTTTCAGGGCAAACAGAGAAGAAACTGGATTGCAGGCTATACACGCTTCTTCTGCCACAAAGTCTGCAAACTCTGCAAAGCCTGGATATTCCTTTCCTTCATCCAACATCTTTGTGACATGCCGGTTCCAGCGTGTCGTTGTCCAATCAGGAAGTTTCATTAGTATCTTCTGATTTTCCTCACAATCATCTAAAACTTTGAGGCCTTGCACATGGGCATAGCATTTTTACATGAAATAAGGAAATCACTAAACTCTCTTAATTTAAGTGACTCCTTCGATCCAATCTTTGGCCAACTGTTCAGTTTTCCCCGAAAGGCTCTTTGAACCACGAATGGATGGCCATAGTGTTTGTTCAGTGCATCCCAAGCCTGATTGTAGGCTTCCTCATCGCTTCTGTAGAATGTTCCTTCCAAGATACTAAGTGTTTCTCCACCAATGTATTTTTTCAAATAAAACAGCCTTTGAGCCGAATCTGAACAACTGTTTTCAATTAGTGTCTTAAAGCAGGTGCTCCACTCCACAAATCTGAGAGGATCTCCAGTAAATGTAAATGGCTCTGGTGTTGGAAGTCTAGTCACAGCAAGGGATTCCTTTAATGCTTGAACAAGAGAGACCTCAGATTCTCTTGGCACTGTTTTGGTATCAAACTGAGGTACTAAAACACTTTGTGAGGCCTGGCTTGGTTGACCTTGAGAGGAAGGCAGTACTATACTCTTCTGTACCTGCGTGCATGGAAGACTGTCATGCTGTTCGGGAAGCTGACTGACTGACAAAGTACTCTTTACTTTGCTATTTTCTATTTCAGCATTTAATTTTGATTCCTCTTCAGCATACACTTTATATTCAACCTCTATGGCCTCAAGGTCTCTTTGATTTTCCAACATTTTTAACCTCTCTTGTTGAGCTAATATCTCCTTTCTCTGAGCAGATATTTCCATTTCTCTGCTTATTTCGGCTTGTTTAGATGCCAAACGCGCAGCTGCTTCAGCTTTCCTCGCAGATAAGTCACTTCCTTGTTGACTATAACTGCGTTGGCTACTTTTTTCAGCTCTAGATACAGTTGAGCCATAGATGGACTTTGCATCTTCTCTTTTAAGTAAGTGAAGGAGTGATTCTTTCACAGCTACTTCATCAAACTCCTTATCAATATCTGCATAACGCCTTTTCAAAAGCAGAATCATTTCAGTTGAAACTGAATTGCAGCTATCCATTTTCCTTCTCATATCCTGAGATGGTGTAGTCAGTGCACGTAAAGTCTCATAATTTTCTTGCAGGTTTGACTCCCATTTTTCCACTGACTTAATCATTTCTACAAGTTCTTCTTTGGAGCATTATTTTTTGAGTTTTCACCTAGTGAGTTGAATCTCTGCTTTAAAGTTCACATATGTTGACATAAACTTCCTTTCTTTGCTTAATATTTCACTTCGCTTAAACACCTGCATCTTTTCTGTCAAGTATCTTTGACGCTCTGAGCGTCTCACTTCTGTTTTGCCTTGAGATGTTGGCTGAACTAGTCCTATTTTATGTATTTCAAGGTCTGCTTGAATTTCCCCAATGCGTATCTCAACTTCTTGTCTGTCTGCTTCTTCAAGTTCTGTTTCTAATCTCTCCTTTAATTGTGCCTTTTCAACTTCTAGAGCTAAAAGGATTTGCTCTAAGACACGAGTGTTTGATGTACTCTGTTCCATTTCCAACAACAATCTGGATTAAATATTTTAAAACATGAAAGGAAACTTAAACCTCGATGTTGGTTAAAATGTCACACTTTAGAAAGGCAACAAACACCCTTAACAAAACTTAAAATATCTAGAGTACACAGTTAACTTATAACTTTTTCTTAATTTTCTTCTTAACTCAAACCTTTTTTTTTTCTTTTTTTTTTTCTTAACTCAAACTCAAATATACAGTCTGATCTGATCCTCAGGTTGATGCTTTGGCATTTAATGCATAACTGCAAAGTTCCAAAATGTTGCCACGGTCTTCTTCATTTCACCTAGAGTGAAATGCTGTAGTTCTTGCGGGCTGCCGTCATCGAAGCACGGGGTGGAGAGCTCCAGGAACCGCTGACTCCTGCTGGCTACGTTTTTCACTGTAACCGCTCCCAAAGGTTTTTCATCTGGTTCAGATTAAAGCCACGCTCCAACTGATGTTTGACCAGCTTTTATTTTTCTTAGCCACACAGCAAATCTTCTTTTTTGCCAGCAAACACAGTGAAAAACTATAATGAATGAACATTATAAACACAGGTGTTAGCTTAATAGCATTTACAACAAAACAAACCTTACAGAATAAAATACATAAACATACCATGTGCGCCTTCTGACCAAACACTTAGGAGAAGTTTTCCAACCATATATCCGTGTTTTGAATCAAAAAATGTCCAGCTAGCCGTCTTTGTCTTCTGTCTGTATGCAGCAAGTCTGTTATTTGAACATGTGCTCCGTACCAGTTCCGCTCTTGGCGCAGTACTCAAATTCACCAATAGATGTCAGTCACATGACAAATCTTGTAGTCTTAGTAAACACACAAAATAAATACCAAAATAAAACACCCTTTTTTTGCGTCAGCTACAGTGACACTGTTGCTTGATTGATTGGCTAATCATAGTTATGTTATACGTGCGCACACACCATATAACAATAATAATCAAAATTTACATGCTATGATCCACAGAATATTTTGCCCACTGAATAACACTATTACACATTTTTTTATGTTCAGCATAAAATCCATTCAGGCTGATTTTCTGCTTCTACATTTAATTCTTTATTCAGTTAAAGGGAGGGGGGTTCCAAAGTAATTAAGTAATTTACTCGGGTCAAAATGTAAGTAAAAATTGATTTATATATTTCAAAAACACTAAAAACTTCTGCTAAGGATTTTTTTAAATCTCTGGCAATAGAGTAATTATAATAGTTGAAGATTAGAAAAACTGTGTTGTGTTGTCTACCGTTAGAGTACCATTTAGAACAGGTGTGTCCACCTCCAGTCCTCCAGGGCTGGTGTCCTGCATGTTTTAGATGTTTTCCTGCTTCAGCACCGCCATGTTGTCATTGGTGGCTGATTAACAGGGTTTTGTTAATCTAAAATCATCTGATTTAGATGTGCTTAAGCAGGGAAACATCTAAAACATGCAGGTCACCCGCAATCAAAGGACCTACTGTGGACACCCCTGTTTAGAAGCTAAATCTGTCTTTTTCCGCTCATCTCGTTTAATGTCACCTCTGTTATTTTCCTCCTGACTGTGCAAAATATTGGCAGAAACGGTGTTAAGTACTTTTTAAGAAGCTTTTACATTTTTCACAGAGGGGCTTCTGAATCACAGATGGCATTACCGCAGTAAAATAATGTGGCGGTGTGTGTGTTGGACCCCCAAGTCCATCACGCTACTGTCTGTTGTAAGGCAAGATGCTAACACTTGCTAGTCTTAAAACATCCAGTATAAGCCGCCTGCCTTACCAAAAATTGTAGATAGATGCAACTTACCTTCTGCGTCTTCTCTGACTCTTAGAGGACGACGGACCTCGTTTCTGGAGCGAAGTCTCAGCATTTTATTCAAGAAAACGTCAGCTGCTCGCTCGGCCAACTGTCACTGATGTGTGCTTTAATGTAGCGCTCTGAGTTGGCACGCGCCGTCAGTTAACTGACCGTTGTTACACTGTTGCAAACGGACTGAGTCAGGACCGAACGCACCGGAGCTCGTGCGTCAACCGTTGCATTCACGGGGACTGGGAGGCGAGGAACATCACGGAAATGCCGCTGCCAAGATATGGGAACGAGTCAAGCAGTGAAGAAGAAAATCAAGGTTTGTGATATCTGTAACTAACTAACTGTCACTGTGTACACAGTTTGTAAAAAACGACACACAATTTTAAGTTATGAGTCAGCAGTAGGCTGCACTTCATGTTAGCTAACATTACAAATAACCTTAGGACAGAGAGTAGCGGCTACAGCTGATCAGCTGACATTGTCCATACGAATGTAGGTAGCTCACCTGCATTATTACATTAAACTTCAACCTCAGAGCTGTCCTCAGATTGTCCTGACCTGTCCCTGAACATCACACAGGGACAACATTGAGCTGCGTGTGTGATTGCTAACTGAGTTTTATGTTAATAAAACGTGTTAATGTTTTCATCAGGCTGAGCTCAACAAATCATTTTATGCAATGCTATTTAAATACAATACTCATCATTTAGATATGACATTTTTTACCAATCTGTATAATCTGATTGAATTTTACTCCCGAAAGTGCCTTAATAACATGTTTCCTGAATTGGCCCTATATAAATAAAATTAATTGAATTGAATTGAATATTGTAGTGACAGGACAGACCATTTAATATGTATGTGTCAAATGTTGCATCTGAACCACTAGAGATCACTTGCTTACTCGCTACTTTTTCATAAGAGATGTAAATGCTTGTTTTTCCTACTGAAAAGTAGGAAAAACATGTTTGCATGTCTGATTCTGAACCAGAACAGTCTATATGAATCAGAGCATACTTTAATACCATTTAAAAAAGTAAAGCATGGACCATGCCAGCTGAAATTCTTTGTAATTTAGTAGAAGACAGGAGCAGAGGGGACGAGAGGAGAGGACAGCGGGAGACAAGGGGACAAATCCTGGTGTCAAACCTATCAAGATTTGGCACCAACAAAGGGAGATTTGTTCGAGGTGAGTGAAAGCGTTGAGTGAGTAATAAAAATAAATTGTGTTTTCAAATGAATATTTTCAGACCCACATATCTTGATTCTGACCTCTTTAGCAAACAGTTTTTATGTCACAGATGACAAAAAGTATTCAGCCTGCCCCTGTATTTTTGAAACTGCAGCCTTTTAAATTTGGGCATGTCATTCTTGGAGGAGGAGGTTGAAAAATATGTTGAGGTTTAAGCAATACTATGAAATGCATGTTAATATAGAAAATGGAATGGAGAGCTGTCATAGCTCCTGTATAGACTCTTGTCTTCGACTTATCGCATCAGGGTCAGCCGGACGAGAGGATGGGGCATGCTGTCCCTGTCTGGCATGTACATGCCCCTACCACCTCAATGCAAGGAACAGGATGATAGGTAAGAGAATAAAAGGAAAATAATGTATGACTTCTAGAGTATATGGTGTTTAAAACAGGGCTTTGAACCGGTTCAAGGAACAAAAACGAAAACCAGGAACTTTTTGTATTTTACAGGGAACAGAAACGAAACCGGAAACGTTATTATTTTTTATGTTCTGGAACTGGAACACTTATTTAAAAATAATGGTACCCGGTTAATACCGGTTTATTTCGTTCCTCAAAGTTTTTGTTGCCTAATTAACTAAAAAAAAAAAGTAATTATTTATTCTGCGTACGTTACCATGACGGCTGAGGTTCACTTCCTGTGTGACATCACATCACACATTCGCTGACTGAATGGAGAGAGAGCGGTGTCTCCACTAGAGCTACACATCTTAAATAAGAGGTAAATTACGATCCATCGTTAAGTAAAACGCTCATTCCAAACACAATATCAATAGCTATATTTGTAAAACGAAAGGAACGAAATTAACCGTTCCGGGAACAGTATTTTTTTGTTCTAACCGGTTCGGGAACGTCAATTTATTGGTGGAACTCATAACCGGACACGTTATAATTCTGTTTCTGTTCGGAACGAACCGATTGGGGAAAAAAATTGGTTCAAAGCCCTGGTTTAAAACCCTCTGTATCGTTGTTTATTTGTTTTTTTTTTCAGCCAATGAGGGTGGACAGAAGAGGGCACTGGAGAAGAGCAAGGCTCTCTTTCTTCATAAAAGATACCCCTCCACAGAAGACAAGACCGAACTGCTGGTAACAGGCCTGCAGATCAAAACCATTAATAAATGGTTCATTAACTATAGGTACGAAAGGTTAATAATGTAGTATTTGTATATAGGTGTTCTAATTGCAAAGCTCTGCACATTACATCTTTCTTTACCATGTCATGCTCTTTTGCTATATCTCTTCTGTATGCAGATAAGAGACTTGCTGTACTGTCATCACAAAGATTTATCAAAGTCTTGTGGTTCCCCCACATACTCAGGGTCTCTTAATATATTTCCATTTTTGTTTTTCTAATTGCAGGTACACTATGTTTGTAGAACTCCGGAGACGGGCAAGGACATTAACATGTGAGAGTACGGAGGCAGATGTGGACAGACTGGTGACAAGGGGTACAAGAATTGCCTTCGCCCATGTCCTTAGCAGTGGGAGAGAGTTGAACGAGTCCTGCAAAGACACTGTGAACGTATACCTGCAGGCCTGGCTTAAGGCCTTAAAGGAGGGACAGGATACACAGGCTAAGGCTACCAAGGCAGTCCAGGACATGGAGGGTGCATAGTGTCATCAATCATGTTTTGAGCACTGTGTGTGTACTTTGTTTGACATTGTTCATTTTATCACATAGTTATTGGCATTTTTTCTGCATCATACATTAAAACAAATTGCCATGTCTTTATGTTGTGTGATTTCCCCCCCCCCCCCCCCCAGAAATTGCAAAAAAAAAAAAAAAAAATCATTAATCTTATTATTGCCATTTTTACTGTGTCAGTGTGTGTGTGAGTGGGTGAATGTGAAGCGCTATAAAGTGTATTGGGTAATGTACAGTACCATTGAAAGCCTGTATGGCCTGCTACCTGGGCTTAGTATGGTACTACTATCAATATTACAGCTAAATGTGTTTTTTTTTGCATTGTAATACATTTAACCAGATGCCACAACCTAAGCATTAAGTCTTCACTAATACTTTTTTAGTATATTTGCTCCTGCAGGAGTTACTGCATCATATGAAATCTGGAGAAAAAACATTTTTACCATAGTCGTGTTTTGCAAATAATAACACTATATAAGATTTTACATGAAAATAAGTACGCAAAATTATAACCATAAAACTCCTGTTGAAACAAGATAGCTTAACAATGTTTTAATTTTAAGACAGGCTGCAAAGGCATCTTGCAGTCTGTCTTAAAATTAATCTTAAGCCATCTTAAGATTTGAAGGTCTTAAGACAAAAAAACTATGTCTTAAGACATCTCAAGACACTTAATGTCTTCAAGACACAAAATACTGTCTGAGAGCATCCCATTTCCTGCAATTGCATGTCTTAAGACATGGGTGCATGTCTTCAGATTTTTGTCTTAAGATGTCCTAAGATGTCTTGATGTGCACCAATGTCTTGAGACGTCTTGATTCTTCTTATTGAGACATCTTGAGACGTCTTGAGACGCTGTGATGACTGGGTATGCTGTTTGGGTGAATCAGTATCCACATAAACCTGAAGCAGAGGAAGGCATGGCGGACACCATTGCAGGCCTTTTGGCAGCTGGAGTATTAGAACTCTCTGTCTCAGCCTGGAACACACCCATTCTTCCAGTGGAAAAGAAAAAACTGGTAAATATCACATGGCACGTGATCTTGGAGCCATAAATTCTGTTTTAAAAACACCTACTATCTCTGTACCTAACCCATATGTGGCCATTTCCAGTTGGGAGCCCTCTCATCAGTGATACACATGTATCGACTTGGCAAACGCATTTTTCTGTCTTCCTTTGGCTAAAGAATGCAGAGATGTTTTCTTATTTACTTATAGAGGTTGCCAGCTAAGTTACACCTGACTGCCACAGGGTTTGCAAGCATCTGTCTTTTTTTCTCCCTCCACTTCCCCCATGTTGTTGTAATCTTCCTTCAACAGATCCAAGGGCAGCGCCTTGTGGACACTGTGTAACAGTGTCCTTGGCAGCACGGCATCAGTGAACCGTCTCCCCCCTGAAATGTTTGTGATGTTTATGCTATGGTGATGGTACTGAAACAGCAATTTCCCTCTGGGATTATTAGAGTATATCTGATTCAGATTCTGAATTTGCCCTATCACCAGGCATCTTTAATCAGGTTTTGAAAGATGTTTTACAGACATGTCCTCTGCCAAGAAACACCACCCTTATTTAGTACGTGTTGTTGGCTTCACCTACTGCCGAGATCTGTCCTCAGGCCACGGAGCTAGTTTTGAGACACCTTTATCAACATGGGTTCAAGGTCAGTAAGGATAAATTGCCAGGAAACAGGTTTCTTTCTAGGCCGTGTTATCTCTGCAGGAACAACCAGCATGTCCTCCAGTCATAAGCAGAGCATTTTAACACATCCTAAACCGCTGCGCGTGAAAGACATGCTATCTTTTCTGGGATTAACTGGTTACAGTCGTAACTACATTCCCGGGTACACTGATCTGACGCAACCTTTGAGGGACCTCGTGAAGACGCAAGGTATGAGAAAACTGAATAATGTTTTGATTTGGACTAAGGAAGCGGAAGAAGCATTTGTTCTGCCTAAACAAAGACTTGCATTGGCTGCTGAATTGACTCTTCCTGACTACTCTATACCATTTTTTCTTGATGTTTCTGCAACAAAACTTTCCCCTAACGGCATTTTGTTCCAGAAAAAAGAGGGAGAGCGGAAAGAACTAATGTATATTTCAGTAATGTTGGACAACATGGAAAAACGTCACCCCAATGCACACAATATGCAGCAGGAATAGCCAGATTGATTTAAAAGACTGCACATTTAGTCATGGGACATACTCTAACTATTTTGACAACTCATAGTGAAGTGGCTTATGTAAATTCACAAAGCTTCACTATGACTGCACTCAGACGACACAGACTGTCCAAAATCTTGGAGGCACCCAACATCACATTCACACATGAAGGCATAACCGAACTCCATCAATGTGAGGAATTGGTCTCTAGGATGGAAACGGTGAGACCAGACTTGGAAGCTAGTCCTATTGAAGGCCCACAGGTGAGACAATTGTTCACAGATGGGTGTTGTTTCAGACATGAAAGTGAAGGACTGAAAGCGGCATATGCTGTAGTGGAACAAACAGACACAGGATTTGTAACAAGGAAGGCAGAAAGGTTACAAGCACCTCAGTCAGCGCAGAGAGCAGAGCTAATAGCAGTAATTGAGGCTTTTAAGCTGACAGAACGACAAGAGGTAAATGTATATACAGGTTCAGCATATCCGGCAGGAGCAGTTCATGTGGAGTTATGTCAATGATTGAGAGCAGGATTTTTGACAGCGGGGGGGGGGGGGGGGGGGGACTGATAAAAGTCCCCCCCCCTCCTCCTGCATTTAAATTCTGACAAGACAGAAGTTGTAATCTTTGGGCCAGAGTCTTCAAAAAATAAAGTTCTTAATCAATCCCTTAATCTGGATGGCATTAACTTGGCCTCTGGTAATAAAGTTAAAAATCTTGGTGTTGTTTTCGACCAAGACATGTCATTTAAATCCCATATTAAACAGGTTTCCAGAGTTTCCTTTTTTCACCTCCGGAATATCGCCAAAATTAGAAACATTCTGTCCAGGAGTGATGCTGAAAAACTAGTCCATGCATTTGTTACTTCAAGGCTGGACTATTGTAATTCTTTACTATCAGGAAGTCCACAAAATGCAGTTCGAAGTCTTCAGCTGATTCAAAATGCTGCGGCAAGAGTTCTGATGAAAATCAACAAGAGGGATCATATTTCTCCAATTTTAGCTTCCCTTCATTGGCTTCCTGTTAAATCAAGAATAGAATTTAAAATTCTCCTTCTAACGTATAAAGCCCTTAATAATCAAGCTCCACCATATATCAGAGCTCTGATTACCCCGTATGTTCCTAACAGAGCACTTCGCTCTCAGACTGCAGGTCTGCTGCTGGTTCCTAGAGTCTCTAAAAGTAGAATGGGAGGCAGATCCTTTAGCTATCAGGCTCCTCTCCTGTGGAACCAACTCCCAGTTTTGGTCCGTGAGGCAGACACCCTATCTATTTTTAAGACTAATGTTAAAACTTTCCTTTTTGACAAAGCTTATAGTTAGAGTGGCTCATACCCTGAGCTATCTCTATAGTTGTGCTGTGATAGGCCTAGGCTGCTGGAGGACATCAGGGTCTAATTTTCTCACTCTACTGATTTCTACTGTTCTTCAGTCTACTGTTCTCCAGTTTTGCATTGTATTACATTGAAATGACTGTCGTCATTTCAGCTTTTAACTTTTTGCTCTCTCTCTTTTTCTTCATAGTAGGTACACCTGGTCTGGCGTTCTGTTAACTGTGACATCATCCAGAGAAGACGGCTCACCCGCTACTACCATCTAATGTAGAACAGATTACTAGATCAATGTGTGCTTCTGTGCTTGTTTGTCTGTCTTGTTGTGTCTCTGTTCTGTCTTCTGTAACCCCAGTCGGTCGAGGCAGATGACCGTTCATACTGAGCCCGGTTCTGCCGGAGGTTTTTCCTTCCCGTTAATGGGTGGTTTTTCTTCCCACTGTCGCTTCATGCTTGCTCAGTATGAGGGATTGCAGCAAAGCCATGTACAATGCAGACGACTCTCCCTGTGGCTCTACGGTTCCCCAGGAGTGACTGCTGCTTGTCGGGACTTTGATGCAATCAACTGGTTTCCTTATATAGGACATTTTTGACCAATCTGTATAATCTGACCCAATCTGTATAATATGATTGAACTTGACTTTGTAAAGTGCCTTGAGATGACATGTTTCATGATTTGGCGCTATATAAATAAAATTGAATTGAATTGAAATAAAACACAAGATGGAGATGAGAGAACTGGCCGAAGCCTTGTTATTCCTGGCCAGAATTGCTGTGATAAAGTGCAGAGGACACGATAACAGTAATTGAGACATTGCATTATGAATCAGGCTGCAGCCGCTGGATATGTGCCTCAGATGATGATGGTGACTGTGGAAGAGGAGCTGAGAGAAGAATTGAGCATGACAAAGACCAAACAGTTGCAGAGCAGAGCAGCCCCAGAGGAGAAGAATATGTGGAAGCTCAGAGGAGCGTCAGAGCAGGAAGGATGTTGGAGGGGGCCAAATGGGAGACTGGTGTTTCCTCCAGGACTGAAACAGGAGCTTTTTTCTGAAGCACATGGTGTCGGACATGTCGGTGTCAGACAAATTATGGAAAACTTGAAGCAGTGGTGGCATCCATTTATGTTGGACATTGTTATGCCAGAAGCTGAATGAATATAATAATTATTATTAATTATAATTTGGTATTATATTTTAAATAATAAATCATTCAAACTAAAAAATTAGCTATAACAAATATGATTCAAATGGCGGTAATGCTAGGCTATAAGCTTGTAAGGATTTATACTACTAATGCATTTATTAATTAGCTGTTATAAACTCAGTTGTGCTGGAACAAATTATCTGATCGGATTCTGACTGATCAGATTCATCCAGCAACGGATTAACTCAACTTATAACTGCAATTAGAGTTTAAACCATTACACTTTATCACCAATCCAATGAAAATGTCTCTGTGTTAATATCAGATGTTAACTCCCAAAGAAGAGTAGCTCTGAATTCTGAATAACCATGCAACTGTGAATTGGAATGAACAAAAATAATTACTTTTCCAGAGTTGTTGTTTTATTGAACCATAGGCAATTCCCTGTTACAATAATTCTGTGATTCAACAACCTGGGACACTACTCGCTACTAAACTAAACATGCAAGATACATGTGGAAATAAGGGTCAAAAATGGATTAAACTGAGAGGTAGCAAATCTTAGTTAAACTCACAGTTGTTTAAACATCACATTCAAGACGTCAGCATTTGACGTAGCAGCATTGACAGACAGAACAGCTTTGAGAATCCCACTGGACTCTTTAATGTTTTGCATAAGCTAGTTCAGGTGAGCTAACTACAGTTCAGTTACCCGACATCCTCCCAAGATGGCGACTATGATGACGTAGGATCTACAACCTTGCGTGATGCGTGAGGGGAGGTCCTAATGATGCAGCCAGCGCGTAGGCTAATGTGGGGTGGTACCTCACTCCGAGAGGGGGCGGGTTGAGATTAAAGAGAAGAGCGCGAACTAAGTTCTAACAAAGAGATTTTGCCGCTGATAAGCGGGGAAGCAAGCAAAGATGGAAACGAGGAGAGAGGGGTAAAGAGGGAAAATCGAGTTGAAGAAGCGACCCACGGCGGAGTCACTTATGAACCACAAATCAACACAGCCAAAATCACTTTCAAAATGCATGCGTATACAACAGAAAATATTCAACAGTTAAAAACAACTCCGTCTTGGAGTAACAGCAATTAAACTAAATCTATGTCTGCCCAGGCACACCTAAAACACCTTACAGGTGAAAAAGAAATAAAAGAAAAGAAAAAGGGGAATCTTTCTTTACTATGACGATGCCTTGCGGGTGTCCTGGAGCACTCCTGAAGGTGTCTTGACGAGCGCAGGTGTTTGCAGTAGGGGGGTCTGGATGAGAAAGTTCCTTATCTTTTCCAAGCTTCCAGACGCTCTGTTTGGCCAAACAAAAGCGTGATCCTCTTTTGATCACCGGGAGATAACGCTCTCAGTCTTTGATCAGAGGGAATTATTTTTAAGTCGACCTCCTGCATTGGCAAATACAGGGAACATTTTGCTCCAGTAATCTTTGGTCCAGCAAAGAGTTATCGAGCACCTGGCGTAGGGGGGTGGGGGTAATCCCAACGGAGTATAACAGCTACGTGTCTTCTCGAACTGGCAGAACGCCAAGAAGAAGGAAGATTGTGGTCTGTGACCGGAATAAATACCTTTCCCCTAGTAACGTTATCTCTCCGCTTTCGTTGTTAGGGGCGGCGGCCATTTTTTGGCCGTGTTGCATGATGGGAGTTGCGGGCCATTTTGACCACATTGCCTCATGGGAATGCAGTTTGTCACGTCTGACTGGCATAACAACATGGTCAAGCATTTTATAAAAAGTTGTACAGTGTGTGGTCAATATAACTCAAAGAAGACTTTCAAACCTTTGCAGGGAAAATTTCCTTTGATCACAATCCCTGGGAAGGAAGTTATTCTTGATTACACAGACATGTTGACCCATGTTTGAGGCTTCAAGTATTTGTTGGTGTGTGTGGACGGTTTTACAGGGTGAGGAGAGGCCTGGCCTGCTAAAAGAGAGGACAGCAAAACTGTGATAAAATGCCTTTTTAACCATAACATTCCCAGGTACGTGTTCCCTGAAAAGATAAGGACTGATAATGGAACCCACTTCAAAAACCAGGACCTGCAACGAGTAGAGTCCAGATTAGGACTCACACACAGGTTTGGCACAGTGTATCACCCTCAATCACAAGGGAAGGTTGAGAGGATGAATCAAACCTTGAAAAATAAATTGGCTAAAATCTGTGCACAGACAAAATTATCATGGGTTGATGCCTTGCCTCTCGCTCTGATGTCAATCAGGTCTTCAGTTATTTCCACCACAGGATACACTCCTTACAAGTTGGAGACCAGAAGAAGTTTTCCTGGGCACCAACATCGACCACCGGGAGCTGCAGGTGACTTGCAGAATCTGAAGAGTAAGGAGTATTTCTCTCAGTTACAGACTGTAGTGGAGGCATACACCAGTAATTACATTTGCCGGTGAAGGACCTTCATGGTAAGTTGGTAATAGTTTTAGGATTTGTTTGATCTTAAAAGAGGGTTGTTTTTGTTTGATATTTTGTCATAACATTTTTTTAGGTGTGGGAGTAAGTGTACCCTGGTCTACAGATTTGATTTTTTAAATTATAGAATATTCCGGTTTTTGTATGAAGTTAAACATGGAGCAGAAATTGGCTACTGGATTGATTCAGCGGAAGCTGACTTTGGGTTTATGGGTTTTGATTCTTATGTTGGGCATGTTTGTTTTCAGCATTGTTATTCAAGAAGCAGGTGCTGCTGATCCTATCAGGCGTCAGGAGCGGGCCATTCAGGATAAAGATGATTGTCTGACTCAACATCGTGGTATTGGACTGCATTACACTTTAGGAACAAGGGTTGTATTTGAATTCGATTTATGCTCAGTGGTAAATTGTGGGGGCGACCCATCAATCTGGCAGGACTCTGATGTTTATGCTTGTGTGTCGCCGAAGGGTATTCCAGAACCTCCTTTTTGTTGGTGTTACCACTGGGCTTATATGAGGTGGCATACCGGAAATAAGGCTGTTTCGGTTCGCCATGGTGGGTTTGATAAATTATTACAAGAAGCATTAACCATTACTAGAGGTCCTCATCAGGTGGAACAAGGTGCTATTCCCATTATCCTGACCATTTCTGGGTTGAACATTAATCCTTATTTTGGGGCATACACTGGGGTTTATTCTGAATATAGTAGTGGAGTTACTAAGCCCAAACCTTGTAGTTCTAGTCCATCAGGATTTTATCTCGTCCTTGGAGCAGGTTCACGGGATGACGGTCCCGTTGGTTTGATTAAAATTTCTCTACCTAATGCGACTACTTCTGGTGAACAGATTCGTTCACCAGAAAGGGGGAAAGACTTATCCTCTTCAGGGGGCTCTGGATGTTGTGGGGCTGTGTTGGTTAACGCGGCTCTGCAACATTACATGGACATCGGGGGCAGTTCCCCTGGATTGGCAGACTGGGGTGGTGGTCCCCCTATTTAAAAAGGGGGACCGGAGGGTGTGTTCCAACTACAGAGGAATCACACTCTTAAGCCTCCCTGGTAAGGTCTATTCAGGGGTTCTGGAAAGGAGGGTCCGTCGGATAGTCGAATCTCGGATTCAGGAAGAGCAGTGTGGTTTTCGTCCTGGCCGTGGAACATTGGACCAGACCCAACCAGTCTACATGTGCTTTGTGGATCTGGAGAAGGCATTCGACCGTGTCCCCCGAGGGATCCTGTGGGGGTACTCCGGGAGTATGGAGTACCGGGCCCTTTAATAAGGGCTGTCAGGTCTCTGTACGACTGGTGTCAGAGTCTGGTCCGCATTGCCGGCAGTAAGTCGGACTCATTTCCGGTGAGAGTTGGACTCCGCCAAGGTTGCCCTTTGTCACCGATTCTGTTCATAACTTTTATGGACAGAATTTCTAGGCGCAGCCAAGGTGTTGAGGGGATCCGTTTTGGTGGCCTTAGGATTGCGTCTCTGCTATTCGCGGATGACGTGGTCCTATTGGCTTCATCAGGGCGTGATCTACAGCTCTCACTAGAGCGGTTTGTAGCAGAGTGCTAAGCGGCTGGGATGAAAATCAGTGCCTCCAAATCCGAGACCATGGTCTTGAACCGGAAAAGGGTAGAGTGCCTTCTCCGGGTTGGGGAGGATGTGCTGCCCCTAGTGGAGGAGTTCAAGTATCTTGGGGTCTTGTTCACGAATGAGGGGAAGATGGAGCGGGAGATCGACAGGCTGATTGGTGCAGCGTCTGCTGTGAAGCGGGCGCTGTACCGATCCGTTGTGGTGAAGAGAGAGCTGAGCCAAAAGGCGAAGCTCTCGATTTACCGGTCGATCTACGTTCCTACCCTCATCTATGTAGCCTCGTGAGACCATCCTGATCTCGCGAGCTTTCAAGGTTTCACTCGCAGATCAGTCTGGCTACTCTCCGTTAAAGAAAATTTGGAGCCGTTCACCAAACGAACGTCCAATCAGCGTTGGCTTTGAGGCGGGTTGAGGTGTGACGCAACGAGAAGCGCGACAGTTCAGTCTAAAGAACATGGCGGCTTCAGCCGATGAAACTAGCGTTAGCGTGGCTATCAAGCAAGTTTTATCGGAATTACAGAGTATTTCTTTGCTGAGCTAACGAGCCTTTACCTGCAGCAGCAAGAGTAGCTTGGCTTGTGGTTGTGTTTTCGTCGTCGCTCGTAACAGAGCGACGACGAAGCATGTTGACGAGTACGTCATATGCTTCGTTGATCTGATTGGTTTATTTGGCCCGTCTATCACCAACATAGGCCAATCAGCTAACCAGTATTTTCGCCCCTTACCAAAATGACTTCAACGGAAGGTTTCCGGATGGATATGCGAAGCAAATCTATCTGGTGGCGTCAGGTTATCATCTATGGTCACGAGCTTTGGGTCGTGACCGAAAGAACGAGATCCCGGATACAAGCGGCTGAAATGAGTTTTCTCCGTAGTGTGTCTGGGATCTCCCTTAGAGATAGGGTGAGGAGCTCAGTCATCCGGGGAGGACTCAGAGTAGAGCTGCTGCTCCTCCACGTCGAGAGGAGCCAGTTGAGGTGGCTCGGGCATCTGGTCAGGATGCCCCCTGGATCTGCCTGGAACACCTCACCCCCTGGTGAGGTGTTCCGGGCACGTCCCACCGGGAGGAGGCCCAGGGGAAGACCCAGGACACGCTGGAGGGACTATGTCTCCCGGCTGGCCTGGGAACGCCTTGGGATCCCTCCTGAGGAGCTGGCCCAAGTGGCCGGGGAGAGGGACGTCTGGGCCTCCCTACTGAAGCTGCTACCCCCGCGACCCGACCCCGGATAAGCGGAAGAAGACGGACGGACGGACTCTTCAGGAGGACTTCATGTAGATTATAATAAATTGACCCCTTATAACATTCTTAAGTGTTCTACAGGTGATAGGAGATGCAATTTGTGGGTTTCCTGGATGGCTCAGACGGCCAGACAATATACGGCTGAGAGCTGTGTAGCATGTGCAGCAGCTAGGCCAATTTTAACAACAGAACCAGCACCTTTATTTCCTTTTAAAGATCCTATAGGATATGATTGTATTTTGGGACTGACGAAAGGCCGTTCGGTGGGGTGTGAATACTATCATGATCTTTTTCCTCCTATAAACAATGACACTATACCTGGGCCCTTTACTCTTGGTAATCACATTAAGCAGTATGTGTGTTTTAATTTCACAGGGAGAAGGATGGAAGTTACGTCCAGGGTAGGAGTAATTCCACCTGAGTGGTGTCATTGGGTGTTTCCTGTGGAAGATATAGGTTCATGGGCGAGAGCTGGATTGTATTATTATTGTGGCGGAAAACAGTTGTTTGTCCGGATTCCTTTCAGCTCTGTGGGCGTCTGTGCTACGGTAAGGTTGGTGGCACCACTGTTGTTAATGGGACCAGGGTTAAACCAGGAACACTTGTTACATAGAATTAAGTGTAGTTCTGATTTTGATTTGGCACGTAATTCTCCTACATACATAGATTCGATCGGCGTGCCCAGGGGTGTTCCCGACAGATATAAGTTGGCAGATCAGGTTGCAGCAGGTTTTGAATCCATATTCCTTTAGATTACTCCTAATAAGAATGTTGATAGGATTAATTACATACATTACAATGTGTTACGTTTGTCTAATCTGACTAGAGATGCTGTTGAGGTTCTGGCGGAACAATTAGCTCCTACCTCTCTCATGGCTGTTCAGAATAGGATGGCGCTTTTGGCGGAGAAAGGGGGTGTTTGTGCCATGTTTGGAGACATGTGTTATACGTTCATTCCTAATAATACAGCACCGGATGGGTTGGTGACTAAAGCTTTAGAAGGTTTGAGGACTCTGAGTAAAACGATGCATGAACAATCAGGAATAGACAATCCTTTGGATAAATGGCTGACGCAGGCTCTGGGGAAATGGAAGAACTTAATTATTTCTATGATGCTTTCTCTGTCAGTGTTTTTGGCAATTCTGGTTACGTGCGGCTGCTGCTGTGTCCCCTGTTTGAGAACTCTCGCCGATTTATTGTCACTACTATTGAAAAGGGCACAGTTTCCTCGTCTTCTCCCAATTCTTAGATGTTACAGATGGGGACAGAGCCTCCTCTGAAGGATGTAAGATTGGAGTTGGTTCAGTATCATGGGGTGATATAATGAGATTTTTCAGGTATTATCCCGTTTGATTTTGTGTTGTTTCATGCATATATACTGTTTTGCATGTGTTTGATTTTGTGATACTATGATGAGTTACTCATAATCAGCATAAAAATGTAAAAGTACTACCAAACCATGATTATGAGTTACTCATATAGGGTGAGGAGCTCAGTCATCCGGGGAGGATTCAGAGTAGAGCCGCTGCCTCTCCACGTCGAGAGGAGCCAGTTGAGGTGGCTCGGGCATCTGGTCAGGATGCCTCCTGGACGCCTCCCTGGTAAGGTGTTCCGGGCACGTCCCATCGGGAGGAGGCCCAGGGGAAGACCCAGGACACGCTGGAGGGACTATGTCTCTGCTGGCCTGGGAACGCCTTGGGATTCCTCCTGAGGAGCTGGCCCAAGTGGCTGGGGAGAGGGACGTCTGGGCCTCCCTACTGAAGCTGCTGCCCCCGCGACCCGACCCCGGATAAGCGGAAGAAGACGGACGGACGGAGTTACTCATTTAATTTTTTCTGATTTATTTCACTGTGTTGATTTTGATTTGTTTGACTTGCTAAGGTTAATTTCTGCATGCTTTGTTTAGTTAATTTCTGCATGCTTTGTTTCTAATGTTTTGCCCCAGTATGTTTACCAGATTCACAGGGGTGTTTTTTCTGTCTCTCACATTCTTAGTTTTATGCTTCTATATTCAGTACCTGCATTTTTTGTGGACTCTCTTTTTGAGAGTACAAAGGGGGAATTGTTATGAAAATATAATCACATATATATAATAGTGTAGTTTAAAGTAATACAGATGTTAACTTTAACCCAGTAACCTAAATAGATGAGGATGTATGCAGAACAAAGGATGAATTCAGACTTCAGTAAGCATGTACCAGGAACGGATGCAGCGAGGAGATATGACAGTCTTGTGAGCAGATAACGCTTTTAAAAATGCTTGTCCCAAGGTTTTACTATTGTTTCAGTTAACTCCCAGGAACCAAGCTAGGAAAATAGATTACATTTAACGGTAAAAGGGTTAGGAAACAGATGTTCTCAGCAGACTCAATGTCTCAAGGAAACTTAGAAAAAAAAGGTTGGTCCGGCCCCCGCTTGGACTCTGTAAGTTTAAAAGGAAGGTACAACATGTAAGCTTTGAGACACACTTAGGACACAGGCAGAGAACTTGAGGTATCCGATGCTGTGATAAAACTTGTAAGTGTGTCCCACTTTGGAATTCCAAATTGTAATATATATATGTTTAACTGTTCTTTTGCCTCTGATTTCACTGCCTCTTCTCTTTGTGCCAAATCCTTGACCGGGTGAAACGAGACGGGCCGTTAGGTGAACGGGCCCCACATGAGTCTTGTTAGGCTCACTTTGAACCAAAAAAAAAACAATTAAATGTGGTCTATTAAATATAAGGTCTCTCCCTCCAAAGACTTTGTTAGTTAATTAATTAATTTATGATAATCAGATTGATTGATTTTGTCTCACAGAAACCTGGCTACAAGAGGACTACGTTACTATAAATGAGTCAACTCCCTCCAGTTATTTAAATTTCCAAATTCCCAGATCTGTGGGAAGAGTGGCAACCATCTTTCAGTCTGATTTATTAATTAGTCCCAGGCCAATTAATAACTACAGTTCTTTTGAACATTTAACCCTCAGTTTCCCTCATCCAAACTGCAAAGCAATACAAGCTCTTCTGTTTGTTGTTTTGTATCGTCCACCAGGCCCTTACACTCAGTTTTTGGATCAGTTGTCAGACTTCTTATCTGATTTGGTGTTAAATACTGGCAAGGTTATTATAGTGGGGAATTTCAACATTCATGTTGACACAGAGTGTGATAACCTTAGTGTAGCCTTTAAAACTATCCTAGATTCAATTGTACCAGGAATTTCCACATTCCCAGATCTGTGTGAAGAGGAGGAGGAGTGACAACCATCTTTCAGTCTGATTTATTAATTAGTCCCAGGCCAATTAATAACTACAGTTCTTTTGAACATTTAACCCTCAGTTTCCCTCATCCAAACTGCAAAGCAATACAAGCTCTTCTGTTTGTTGTTTTGTATCGTCCACCAGGCCCTTACACTCAGTTTTTGGATCAGTTGTCAGACTTCTTATCTGATTTGGTGTTAAATACTGGCAAGGTTATTATAGTGGGGAATTTCAACATTCATGTTGACACAGAGTGTGATAACCTTAGTGTAGCCTTTAAAACTATCCTAGATTCAATTGTACCAGGAATTTCCACATTCCCAGATCTGTGTGAAGAGGAGGAGGAGTGACAACCATCTTTCAGTCTGATTTATTAATTAGTCCCAGGCCAATTAATAACTACAGTTCTTTTGAACATTTAACCCTCAGTTTCCCTCATCCAAACTGCAAAGCAATAAAAGCTCTTCTGTTTGTTGTTTTGTATCATCCACTAGGCCCTTACACTCAGGTTTTGGATCAGTTGTCAGACTTCTTATCTGATTTGGTGTTAAATACTGACAAGGTTATTATAGTGGGGAATTTCAGCATTCATGTTGACACAGAGTGTGATAACCTTAGTGTAGCCTTTAAAACTATCCTAGATTCAATTGATTTTGCTCAAAATGTGCATAAACCGACGCAATCTTGGTTCCGTACTTTAGACCTTGTGCTGACATATGGGATTGATTGTGAAGAATTAACAGTATTTCCTCACAACCCTGTCCTATCTGATCATTTTTAATAACCTTTGAGTGTAATCTAACTGAGTTCTCCACGCCCAAAAGAGGGTTCCATTATAGCAGATCTTTATCAGATAATGCTGTATCAAACTTTAAAGACTTTTAAACTTTAAAGAGTCTGTCCCCCCTTTAAAAGACTGGTCTTTAATAGGCTTTTAAAGTAGCTGTTATTAAACCTTTACTTAAGAAACCTTCTCTTGATCAAGATGAGCTAATAAATTACAGACCTATATCTAATCTTCTTTTCCTATTTAAAATTCTTGAGAAAGTAGTTGCTAATCAATTATGTGAACATTTACAAAGTAATGACTTACTTGAGGAATTTCATTCAGGCTTCAGAGCTCATCATAGCACTGAAACAGCTCTGGTGAAGGTCACTAATGATATTCTCATGGCATCAGATAGTGGACTTGTGTAGACCTGTACTTGTCCTGTTAGATCTCAGTGCTGCATTTGATATAGTTGATCACAATATTCTCCTACAAAGACTTGAGCATACTGTAGGGATTAAGGGGAAAGCATTAGGCTGGTTTAAATCCTATCTGTCGAACAGATTCCAGTTTGTTCATGTTAATAATAAATCTAACTCTAGGGTCACATGTGGAGTACCACAAGGTTCAGTCCTTGGACCAATTCTCTGTACTGCATATATGCTTCCGATTGGCAAAATTATCAGACAGCATGGGATTAATTTCCACTGTTATACTGATGATACTCAGCTATATCTATCCATAAATCCTGATGAATCCAATCAATTACTTCAACTACAGGCATGTCTTGACGACATCAAAAGCTGGATGACTTTAGATTTTCTGCATTTAAATTCTGACAAGACAGAAGTTGTAATCTTTGGACCAGGGTCCTCAAAAAATAAACTTCTTAATCAATCACTTAATCTGCATGGCATTAATTTGGCCTCTGGTAATAAATCTTGGTGTTATTTTTTACCAAGACATGTCTTTTAAATCCCATATTAAACAGGTTTCCAGAGTTTCCTTTTTTCACCTCCGGAATATCGCCAAAATTAGAAATATTCTGTCCAGGAGTGATGCTGAAAAACTAGTCCATGCATTTGTTACTTCAAGGCTGGACTATTGTAATTCTTTACTATCAGGAAGTCCACAAAATGCAGTTCAAAGTCTTCAGCTGATCCAAAATGCTGCAACAAGAGTTCTGATGAAAATCAACAAGAGGGATCATATTTCTCCAATTTCAGCTTCCCTTCATTGGTTTCCTGTTAAATCAAGAATAGAATTTAAAATTCTTCTTCTAACGTATAAAGGCCTTAATAATCAAGCTCCATCATATATCAGAGCTCTGATTACCCCGTATGTTCCTAACAGAGCACTTCGCTCTAAGACTGCAGGTCTGCTGGTGGTTCCTAGGGTCTCTAAAAGTAGAATGGGAGGCAGATCCTTTAGCTATCAGGCTCCTGTCCTGTGGAACCAACTCCCAGTTTTGGTCCGTAAGGCAGACACCCTGTCTACTTTTAAGACCAATCTTAAAACTTTCCTTTTTGACAAAGCTTATAGTTATAGTGGCTCATGAGCTACCTCAATAGTTATGCTGCTATAGGCTTAGGCTACTGGAGGACATGAGGGTCTATTTTTCTCACTCTGAGTTCTACTGTTCTTCAATTTTGCATTGCTTGTCATCATTTCAGCTTTAAACTTTTTTGTTCTCTCTTTTTTTCTTCTTCATAGTAGGTACATTTGGTCTGGAGTTCTGTCAGCTGTGACATCATCCAGGGAAGACAGATCACCCGCTATTACCATCTAATGTAGAACAGATTACTGGATCAATGTGTGCTTCTGTGCTTTTTTGTCTGTCTTGTTGTGTCTCTGCTCTGTCTTCTCTAACCCCCAGTCGGCCGAGGCAGATGATCGTTCATACTGAGCCCGGTTCTGCTGAAGGTTTTTCCTTCCCATTAATGGGGAGTTTTTCTTTCCGCTGTCACTTCATGCTTGCTCAGTATGAGGGATTGCTGCAAAGCCATGGACAATGCAGACAACTCTCCTTTGGGTCTACACTTCTTCGGGAGTGAATGCTGCTTGTCAGGACTTTGATGCAATCATCTGGTTCCCTTATATAGGAATTTTTTTTGACCAATCTGTATAATCTGATTGATTTTGTAAAGTGCCTTGAGATGTTATGTTTCATGAATTTGCGCTATATAAATAAAAATTAATTAAATTTAACTCTAATCAAGTCCCCTGATCTGCCTGTCGTCCTAGAAGCCACTCTGTCAACGAGGCACAATTCACATAACGATTGGAAATCTAAGGGGATTCGAGGTTGGTCCAAAGAATGTTTGGCTACTTGTTTAAATAAGGCAGAGGGTACCTTCGAGCACAAGGACAATGGAGGAGGGGAACTATCCAGATCTTTACAAGGTTGATGAAGTGTATTTGGACCTTAAAGAGGTGTTTAACAAGTATAAGGCCACACCAAACGTCATCACCTTATGATTGCCCAATTGACTTACTTCAAGGAATTTTGCCACCCAGAGGACATCTCTATCCATTGACTGCTCCAGTGCATGATGCCATGAATAAATATGTGAAGAAGAGCAGGCATCATCTGACCTTCCTCATCTCCTGCAGGGGCAGGTTTCTTTTTTTTCAGCAAGAAGGATGGATCCCTCTGTCCATGCATCGATTATTCATTAAGGTTTAAACTCAATCACCATCAAGAATCGTTATCCTCTACCCCTGATGGATTCTGCATTCGATGCCATCCAGGGTTCCAGTATTTTCACCAAACTGGATCTAAGAAATGCTTATCTGGTGTGCATTCGTGAGTGAGACGAGTGGAAAACGACATTTAACACCCCAGCAGGACATTATGATTATTTAGTTATGCCCTTTGGACTAACCAATGCTCCTGCCGTTTTCAAAGCCCTGGTTAACGATTTACTACGTGACATAATTGGTTATTTTGTTTATGTCTACCTGGATGATATTCTGATTTTCTCAAATGGTCTCAAGACTCACCAACATGTTTGTTCGGTCCTCATTCACCTTCTCTAGAACATCTTATTCATCAAAGCAGAAAAGTGTGAATTTCATCAGTCCTCCACCATTTTTCTTGGTTATGTAATTTCTCCCAACAAAATCTCCATGGATCCTGCAAAGGTGGTGTCTGCTGTCCTAAACTGGCCCACTCCTTCAGATCTCAAGCAGCTACACAGGTTCCTGGAGTTCGGCAATTTTTACTGACGTTTGAACCTTAATTACAGTCAGATTGCTGCTCCACTCCATTCACTTACCTCCATCAAGTCCAAGTTTGGCTGAGGCTGCCGATCAGTCTTTTAGGCGACTCAAGTCTGGTCACGTCGGCTCCTTTTCTCAACTCTCCTTATCCGAATAAACAGTTCATTGTGGAGGTCAATGCATCCAACATTGGAGTGGAGGCTATACTCAGCCAGAGGTGAGGACAAAAAGGTTCACCCGTGCGCTTTCTTTTCTAAGTCCCTATTGGCTACAGAACAGAATTATGATGTTGAGATCGTGAACTTCTGGCAGTTAAGCTTGCTTTAGAAGAATGGCGTCATTGGTTGGAAGGGGATTACAGATCCTTTTATTGTTTGGACAGATCATAAGAATCTAGAATACCTCAAGACTGTCAGAAGATTAAACCCAAGACAAGCTAGGTGGGCCATGTTCTTTACCAGATTCGGTTTCTCTCTATCTTACAGACCCGGGTCCAGGAATATTAAACCGAATGCCCTGTCCAGGATTGAGGAGACCCAGAAACAAGAGGAGTTTGGTGGTACTGGAGGATTCATTCTCCCTGAGAGTGTTTGCATGACTGTGTCCAGAACTGAGGTGGAACAGAAAGTTTGGGATGCTCACCAGAACTTTCCTGTCCCTGAGGTGTATCCTAACGAGTTGTTTGTGCCTGATCACTTGGTCACTCAGGTACTTAATCTGTCATAATTCTCTGCTGACCTGTCACCCCAGAGTGAAAAAGACGTCCAATGTTGTTTCTACCCAGGACTGGTAGAGTTCCATGGCTAAAGATATAAAGGATTATGTTTCGACCTGCACTGTCTGTAATTCTTCGAGGCACTCAAGAAGACTTCCCTCAGGATTTCTGCATCCTCTGCCTTTTCCTTCATGCTCGTGGTCTCACGTTTTGATGGATTTCATCACTGGTCTGCCTGCATCTGCAGAGAACACAGTAATTCTCACTATAGTTGACCAGTTCTCTAAGATGGTTCATCTACTCCCTTTTCATAAATTGTCTTCATCCAAGGAATTAGGGGAGATTCTGGTCCATGAGGTTTTTCGCCTTTATGGCATCCCAGTCGACATTGTGTCAGATCGGGGTCCTCGGTTCATTTCCAAATTTTGGCAAGAACTCTGTTCTATGTTAGGAATCAATATCAGTTTGTCTTCTGATTTTCACTCCGAGACTGATGGCAAATCAAAGAGAAAGAACCAGGAGGTTGAGACTAAGCTTCAAGCCATTTGTGGACAGGACCCCCGAAAATTCCGTGGGTAGAACATGCCATGAACTTATTGCTTTCCAGTACCATTGGGTTGTCCCCTTTCTACCTGGTGTTTGGTTATCAACCGACTGTCTTTTCTATTCAGGGGAAAGAAGCTAGGGTTCCTTGAACACATGCAGCTGCTCTAACATGTCAACGAGCTTGGAGAAAGGCAAGACGTGTAATGTCTAAAATTTCTCAGTGTTACGTCAGGTCTGCTAATCACCACAGGATCCCAGCATCTCCCTGGACAGAAGGTCTGGCTTTCTACAAAGGATCTGCCTCTAAGAGTTGACTGCAACAAGCTTGCTCCCAGGTTTATTGGTCCATTTCCGATCGCTAAAGTCATTAATCCAGTTTCTGTCCATCTCCAGCTACCTCGTAATATGAAGATTCACCCTACATTTCACGTCTCCAGAGTAAAGCCATTTGTCCAGTCACGTTTTGAGCATGCCTCTGGCACCCCTCCACCCACCTGGCTTCTGGATGGAGAACCTGTTTATACTGTCAGTTGCATTATGAGATCCAGGCGCAGAGGTCATGGCTTCCAGTATGTGGTTGACTGGGAAGGTTATTGTCCTGAGGAGAGATCTTGGATCCCTGGGCGATTCATTTTCGACAAGACTCATCCGATCGCATCCTGATCAACCCAGAGGGGTTGGTGGAGAGGAGGGTAGAGGTACTATCATGTTCACAGCTAACACTGTGATTCTTTTCCTATTGTTGGCTGCTGTAGTCATTTTCAGCTTTCTGGAATGTTCCAGCTGAATCGCCTGATTGCTTGCACCTGTTACTGCCCTGATTACTGGCTTGGTTTCACCTGTGTGTGTTGCTACTTAAGCCTGCCTTCTCCTGAGTTCTGGTGCCAGATTCTCAAAACCCCTTGTGTGAGTAGACCATACAGGATTTCTAGCCAGCCTTTCAGTGAGTGACCTTGTTCGTATTTTTCAATTTCTGCCTGTTTGCCTCGCCCTTGTCGGACTCTCCAGTGGTTCTCCAGTGTCTCTGCCAAGCCCTCCTTTACCTTTGCCTGTTGGACTGTCTTTGGATTTCTGGACCCTGGACTGGACTCAGCCTGTTGTATTTCCCCACTGGAACCTTTGCTTGTGTCTGTCTGCAAGTATATGAACTTGGACTGTCTCTGGATCCATGCTCCTGCACCCTGCCAATTGAGATTAATTCTTCCCAGCAGAAACACTTCTGGACCATGTCATAAAACCCCTTGTGGATTCTGTGCCACTTGGACCCAAACAAGTGATTCCAGTTCCAGTGTCAGAAGGTTCCCGCACTGGCTACACCAATCTTTAATAAAATCTTTGAACTTCTCTTACTCTTAATTTCTTGCTCTGGTGTCAATCGAATTGCCGGGTCCAGAACCAGAACCTTAACAGACACTAACCAAAGCAGTTATACATAGCATTTCAAAACCACTAACATAAGTAATTTATCATTTCAATGAGATTGTTACAAAAAATATTAAAATGGATAAAGTAAATCCTGTTTATAAAAATGTTGACAAGAACCTTTTCACAAACTGCAGGCAAGCCATCTCTTCTTCCACAAATCTCCAAAATTTTTAATAAGTTATTCCATAACAGATTAGAAAAATATATATGCCGTGAGGCAGACACCCTATCTATTTTTAAGACTAATGTTAAAACTTTCCTTTTTGACAAAGCTTATAGTTAGAGTGGCTCATACCCTAAGCTATCTCTATAGTTGTGCTGTGATAGGCCTAGGCTGCTGGAGGACATCAGGGTCTAATTTTCTCACTCTACTGATTTCTACTGTTCTTCAGTCTACTGTTCTCCAGTTTTGCATTGTATTACATTGAAATGACTGTCGTCATTTCAGCTTTTAACTTTTTGCTCTCTCTCTTTTATCTTCATAGTAGGTACACCTGGTCTGGCGTTCTGTTAACTGTGACATCATCCAGAGAAGACGGCTCACCCGCTACTACCATCTAATGTAGAACAGATTACTAGATCAATGTGTGCTTCTGTGCTTGTTTGTCTGTCTTGTTGTGTCTCTGTTCTGTCTTCTGTAACCCCAGTCGGTCGAGGCAGATGACCGTTCATACTGAGCCCGGTTCTGCCGGAGGTTTTTCCTTCCCGTTAATGGGTGGTTTTTCTTCCCACTGTCGCTTCATGCTTGCTCAGTATGAGGGATTGCAGCAAAGCCATGTACAATGCAGACGACTCTTCCTGTGGCTCTACGGTTCCCCAGGAGTGAATGCTGCTTGTCGGGACTTTGATGCAATCAACTGGTTTCCTTATATAGGACATTTTTGACCAATCTGTATAATCTGACCCAATCTGTATAATATGATTGAACTTGACTTTGTAAAGTGCCTTGAGATGACATGTTTCATGATTTGGCGCTATATAAATAAAATTGAATTGAATTGAATTGAATATACAGAAGATTGAAATCATAAATGAAAGGCAATATGGGTTTAGAGCAGAGGCGCCCAAAATTGGCTCGCCGATGCTTTCAGTTTGGTAATGAAAAATTAAATCCAAAGGAAGTCCACCCGCTACTTCTTTTCCGCCACTAATTTGGTACACAATGCGTACGCTTGATATGTTGTTTCAGTGTTTATAGTTACCTAAAAAGCGTGTACGTTTCACTCATGTTGCAAATCTTATCTTTCAAATATTACACATTAAGCTAAACAACACTTGACAAAAACTATAACAAATATTTAGATGAGATTTAAACATGTTGTTTTGCAACAATATAAGTAATTCTATTTTATCAATTTATGACATGTCCCATGAGCCTTTACTGTTCGAGCGGAGAGTAAACTTTCTCCCATTTTGTGTGCCTAGAACAAAAAGATTTGCTGGCTGCTGTTCCAGCAGAAAGCAAACATAGTAAACAAGGAGTGACATCGTAAATGGCACACAGACAAAAGACATTTCAAAGAATCTCAGGAGGAACAATATTTTTTTACCGATATCCAAGTTGCCACTACAAAACGAAGCATTCAGCTTTTTCACATTACAAAGGAGATGAACGAAAAAACATGACCAAAGACCTACTGGCAAAACTTGGTTCTCAACAAAGCACTCTTACAAGGCTTTCAGCTGCACAGGACAGCACTACACAGGCCAGCTAGGAGATGTCAGCTCTAATTGCCCAGACTGGAACATCATTTTCAACAGGTGAATTTGTTGTGGAGTGTCTGTCTACGGCTGTGCCGTTGATGTGCACATCTTCCGTAACAGCTTTCTCCCAAATTAGTCTCTTAAGAAACACTCTGACACGTCGCATTGAGGGTATGTCTTGGGACATTAAAAAAAAACTCAAGGCTCAAGCTTGTGAATTTGTTGCCTACTCGTTGGCGTGTGATGAAAGCCCTGATATTTTAGATTCCACACAGCTTCTGGTTTTATTCAGCAAGTAAGTGAAAACATTTAAACTAAGCAGGAGCTGGCTGGACTTGAGACACTGTGTGACACAAAAAAAAGTCAGGATTTGTTTGAAGCTGTTGAACGAGTTCTGGAGACAAATGGGCTGAGCAGGGAGAAAATGGTCAAGATAACTGACCGAGCACTTGCTATTGTTGGGAGAAAAGCTGGCCTCGCCACACTTGTTTCCAAGAAGGATGCTGAATGTGGAGGTAAATTGCTTCAATACCACTGCATCCTACACCATGAACAACTATGTGCCAGATAAATTGGCTTGGGGAACGTTGTGCGCAATGTTACTGCAATTATAAACTGCATCTGCTCAAAAGCACCCTCGCACAGACAATTTAGGGTCCTTCTGGAGGAGGCTGATACAGAATAAACAGATGTTCTTTACCATGAAGAGGTGAGGTGGCTGAGCTGCAGGTTATTTGATAACAGAAAAATATTTACAGAAACAAGAGCAGTGACACTCAAGTCCCTTAGATGATATGTGGATAACTGATGTGGCATTTATGGTGGACATCACTGAACTACTCAACATCCTGAATGTTCAGCTTTAAGGAAAGGAGAGCATCACTCAGCTGTTTGACCACGTAAAGGCCTTCAGGTCGAAGTTGCAGCTTTTCTGTCGACACCTGTCAGCAGGTAGGTTATTAACTAATACACACGCACTGTTCAAATTGTAAGAATGTTTATTATACAATGTATATACCATGAGTATCACCTTGCCTTTTTTACCGTGTTGCGTGGGATAGCACCGTCTGCTACATTTAATTTTGACTGACAGGAATGAGTGTTTTTTTGTCTTTAAAATTGCATGTTGTTGCGGGGGTTAAGGGAAAATGTTCTCTAATTGCATTTCCCAAAGAAGTAATTACTAAAAACGAAGTTTCATCCCTGAGACAGGACGTTTGAGCCTCATATTCAATGTTGTCTGCAGTTGAAGCAGGAACACAACATCCTAGAATGGTTCTAAAATCACCCAAAGCCAGTTTTGTGCCTTTAGTTAAATCGTCGAGCTCAGCCAACCAGAGTCTGCCACCAGCTGTAATACTAGGCAATTTATCCACTAGGGCTTGCACATCACCAAGTGAGTAAGGGACATACTTCTCTGTCCCCAAATTATTTTGTAATAAAGGCATCTGCACTCTAGTGGGACCTTGAGAACATGTTGTCATTGAATGAATACTGTGAAATCTGTCCTTTGAATTTCTCCTCACACCACGTGTCCTTGATGCTCTCTGCCTCTGCAAATTCAGCTTCTTCAGTAGAATAATATGACCCATTATTATCTACCATAAAGTCTTCAGCACCGGTTTCTCCATGCAGGGAGAGCTCCACAAGTGGCACATCTAACAAATCTGCAGAGTCGTCCTTCTGCCAAACACCTTTAAGCGCCATTTTAGTAATAAGCTGCTGGTGTTCTAATTCCTGTTTTATTATGACCAACCTGAATTAAGTCTGCTGCTTGCTGTGTGTCCTCTGAAGATGCAGAAGGACTGCCCCGAGGGGGCGATCCTTCTCCAAGTTCCTGAGTCCTCAACGTGTGCTCCTCAGCACCCGCTTTCGTCATTTGAGAAATCGGGTGGGGACTAAGCGGGGAGGGAAGCCCTTCAACAGACTGAGACCAGTTCTCGCGAGCTGCTTGAGCGAGAAAGGGTTCACATGACTTCAAAGGGGTGAGGGATATGGGTGGAGTATTAAGTGACGTATGTGGTTGTTGAGTGTTGTCTAAAAATGTGTTGTTCCTGGGTGTGTAACCGGGGACCGATTCTACCACTAACTGAGGGCCAACTGAGTTTTCAAGACGGAAAACTACAAGTCGCCTCCAAAGCTTCCTGTGCACAGTCCAGCAGGGTCGCAGAACAGAACAGGGCTGGAAAATGAGTGTGTATGAGCTGATGGCTTTCATTGCAATTCTGTTTATGAAGGCAGCACAGGGGAATGTTGCGCCATGCGGGATTTGTGGTCCAAAGACTTTGGGAATTCACACATCAAAGCACTGTGTGTTGTCCTACAATCCAGGGCAACATATTACTGTTGATGAGCAGTTATTTCCATCAAAGGTTTGTTGTCCCTTTCTGCAATACATTGCATCCAAGCCCGATAAATTTGGAATTAAGTTTTGGATTGCAGTGGGTCTGGGCACAAAATACATGTGTAATGCCATCCTCTATTTGGGAAAAGATCCCTACCGCCCCACAGGAGAAAGGCTGTCTGAGAACGTCGTTGTGAAACTGATGGAGCCATTTATGGACCAGGGCAGGACTGTAACTATGGACAATTTCTTCACGTCTCTGTCTCTGGCGAACAGGCTCCTTCAGCGGAACACAACTTTGCTTGGCACCATGAGCAGAATTCGGCGGGAGCTACCAGCAACAGCAAAATAAACTTCAGGACGCCAGCTGTACTCTACACAGCTGTTCACATCTGGAAGTGCCTTACTGACAGTGTATGCAACAAAAAAGAAATCTGTTTTTCTGCTGAGCACCATGCATCAGAAAGTGGAGATTGGGGAGACTCAAAAACAGAAACCAAACACTGTTATTGACTCTAACCACTTGAAATGCGGTGTGGACATTATGGACCAGAAATTATGGACTTACTCAGTGCGTGCAGGAACATGGAGATGGCCCGTAGCTGTTTTTTACAACCTACTTGACATGGCTGCAAGAAACATGCATGTTTTATACAAGGAATGCACAGGGTCTAAAGACAGTCGACGAAAGTTCATTCTGCGACTTGCAGATGAACTTCGTTACAGGATTATGCAGGAAAAGGAAATACAAGAAGAAAAGATCAGACAGCCTCGTGAGATGAAGAGACATTCTCATGGTAAAACAACACAGTGCCAGGTGCGGAATCTCTGCAACAGGAACAACAGCATTGAACGTTGTGTGCACTGCACAAAGTATACCTGTCGCAAATGCAGGAAGGACTCACCTTGGGTTTGTGGAAACTGCTAAATGAGACAATTGTAGCTTTATATATAGTGCTTTTCCTTGGGTGAAATAAATGTTACTCCAATACTGAAGTGATACTGTTTGTCAGCTGAAATGTTGAATGACATAAAAAGGCGAGACAAGACAAAATACAATTATTCTCTAAGTTGTTCTTTCTTTCAAATAGTGAGCTTTACAATATAAATGAGTCTGTTGGTGAATGGACAATATAAATAGGCTCTGCCTTGCCTTGTTGGAAAGCATGGTTATGACCGGTTCTCTAGGACCCATCACAGGTTATTTGCATTACAATAGGGACAGTTAACGAGGTAGAGTGAATACACAAACTTGAAGAGGGGAAGGGGGCTTGCAAGAAAACTGAAATTCTCTGGGACTACTAGTGTTAAGGATGTTAACGTATCTTGACCGTCTCTATCCCTGCGCTTCTGTAGGAAGTCTCCTTTTCCAGAGAAAGCGTTCCATCTCAGTCTTAAAAATCACCAGAACCAGTCAGTCTGGAGTTGAGGTGACCAAACCTCGAGACTTTTTATTTTTCTTTGTATTTTATCTTTTTTATTTTATTTTATTTCTATTTTATCATTTCTATTTTATTTTGCGTTTTTTGACGTAGACTTAAACATAAATCCCATTCAATCCTTTCTCGGTTTCAACATAACTTCTATTTTCATCCTAGTCGTTCTGTTCAACCTCTAATATTTTGAGAAGAGAGTATCTTTATACGCAGCACCACTTAATTTAGCCTAAACATCTAACATTTCGCCAATGGACAATAAAGATCTCCTTACCTTTTTTCGGGTCGACCTGTGGTTCTGCAGACAAGTCCTCCTACGTGGCCAAATTAAAAATGTCCCTCTACTTACAGCCAAATCCAGGTCACGCGCACCATGTGCTAAAACTCAGGGCTCCTTCATGTTACAACGGCCAGTCTCGTTCATCCAGTTCGATGATTTGGCAAGAAGAGAGGAGACAATAATCAAAGGCAGTGGAAGCCCAATCCACGAGTGACCAGCATCTAAAACTTAATTGTATTCCATGACTCTTCCCGTTTACTCGCACTTGGATTTATATAGATTTAAAAAATACAATATCTATAACAAAGCATGAAAAATTGGTTTATTTTACATAAAGTTAAGGTTACTTTGGACTCTTCTAGTTCAAAGGTCAGTACTGGTAGCCCTTCATATGACAACACCAATGAAGTAGCTCTCAGTTTCAAAAAGGTTGGTGATCTCTGATCTAAATCCACCCAGCTATTTAAACCACTTTTTTACTTTAACAGGTGAGACCTTCATTAAGTTTCCAATACAGGATTGGAAGCACAACACTGACTAGGATGGTGATGGAAACTGCTAAAACTCAGGGCTCGTGCACGTTACCACGGCCCGTCTCATTCATCCGGTTTGATGATTTGGGAGGAAGAGAGGAGACAATAATCAAAGGCAAAACAGTAAAACATATATTTATTACAATTTGGAATTTCAAATGGGAGACAACTTACAAGTTTTAACAACGACGTGGATAGCCTAATCTTACCCCGAAGTATCTTCCATGCATTGTAAAATGTGTCTCAGCATTTACCCTCGGAACAAGCCTTTTAACACAGAGACGGCTCCAAAGAGAGCTGGACTAACCCCCCTTAGCGGAGACATTCAGTCTGCCTCAGACATGTGCTTTCTGACACTCGACCGTTAAATGTAATCTATTGCCTTAGCCTGTTTCTTGGGAGTTTCCTGAAATAACATTGAAGCCCTGATAAAGGGTTTTTGAAAACACTATCTAGTCCACAAGGCTCTCATAAATTTCCCGTTCTGTGCTGCGGCTGGCACTCTTACTGAAGTCTGAATGTACCCATTGTATTCTGCAACCAACTCCCATCCCAGGTTACTGTGTTAAAGGTTAATTTATGTATAACTTTAAAATACACTATTATCATATAAGTGATTATATATTTTCATAACAAAACCTACACAACCCTCACTGCTCTGCTGCGTGATGTTTTCTTGAATGTAAATTGTAATGGAAAATGATGTTACTGCTATCTATTTTCAAACTATTTAATGTTTGTTAAATATGCTCTACAAGTCAACAATGATCCATCCATCCATCCATTTTCCAACACGCTTATCTCTGTTGTGGTCACAAGGGGTGCTGGTGCCTATCTCCAGCTGTCAATGGGCGAGAGGCAAGTTAATAATTAGTTTTCATTAAAATAATTAGTCCTAGATGCATTTCTCCATCCGTCCGTCCGTCGTCTTCCACTTATCTGGGGTCGGGTCGCGGGGGTAGCAGCTTCAGTAGGCCGGGAGACATAGTCCCTCCAGCGTGTCCTGGGTCTTCCCCTGGGCCTCCTCCCAGTGGGACGTGACCGGAACACCTCACCAGGGAGGCGTCCAGGAGGCATCCTAACCAGATGCCCGAGCCACCTCAACTGGTTCCTCTCGACGTGGAGGAGCAGCGGCTCTACCGGATGACTGAGCTCCTCACCCTATCTCTAAGGGAGAGGAGCCCAGACACACTACGTAGAAAACTTTTTTTGGCCGCTTGTATCCGGGATCTCGTTCTTTCGATCACGACCCAAAGCTCATGACCATAGATGAGGTTAGGAACGTACATCGACCGGTAAATCGAGAGCTTCGCCTTTTGGCTCAGCTCTCTCTTCACAACAATGGATCGGTGCAGCGCCCGCTTCACAGCAGACGCCGCACCAATCCGCCCGTCAATCTCCCGCTCCATCTTCCCCTCATTCGTGAACAAGACCCCAAGATACTTGAACTCCTCCACTAGGGGCAGCACATCCTCCCCAGCCCGGGGGAGGCACTCTACCCTTTTCCGGTTCAAGACCATGGTCTCGGATTTGGAGGCACTGATTTTCATCCCAGCCGCTTAGCACTCTGCTACAAACCGCTCTAGTGAGAGCTGTAGATCACGCCCTGATGAAGCCAATAGGACCACATCATCCGCAAATAGCAGAGACACAATCCTAAGGCAACCAAAACGGATTCCCTCAACACCTTGGCTGTGCCTCTCCTCTTTTCTATTTCGTCTTCCATTTCTTCTTTCTCCTACTGTCTTTTGAATTTTATAAAACCATCTACCTGTTTTTTCTTCATCCCACCTTTTTTTCCATTTTTCCATAAGTTTTTCTTTAATTATACTCTTTCCCTCAGATTTACTTGTTTTAATGATAAAACTTAAAGGATTTTAAATCGCCCTCTTTGCCAATTTATCTGCCCTCTCATTTCCTTCTACCCCAATATGCGCTGGAACCCACACAAATATAACTATTAAGCCCATGTTTTGTATTCTGAATAATGTATGAAATATTTCTAATAAAATGTCCATCCTACTATCCGATTTATTATATTAATAATGCAGAACTTGAATCTGAACAAATGACTGTTTTTTATGTCTTCTACCCATTGTAAAGCTAATAATATTGCCAACATTTCTCCTGTGTATATTGATAATCCGTCTGTAATTCTTTTTCCCATTCTTATATTGAATTCTGGAACTACAAATGCTATTCCTATTTTTTCATTTATTTTTAATGCATCTGTATAAATTTGAATATATTGATAATATTTGTTTAGATGTAACTGTACTGAATAATTATCTACAATGTAGGATTTATCTTGTTTCTTTTCCATTATTGTCATATCTACTGTCGCTTCTGGTAAAATCCATGGTGGTATAATTGATATTGGTGTTGTTTGAGTAATTTCTAAATCATTCATTTTAAATTCTTTTATTTTATTTTCAATTGTCCATCCAAAGCTCCTCATTTGTTTCTTTTCTTTTTCCCAACATGGATTTAAAATTTCCCAAGTTGGATGATCTGAGTTATTACCTTTTAAATTCAGCCAGTAATTTATTTCTAGTTTTGTTCTTCTTAAACCTAATGGCATTTCTCCCATTTCTACTTCTATTGCTGCTGTAGGTGTGGTTTTAAATGCTCCAGTACATTTCTCACACTTTTTTTTATATCAAACTGTATTCATACTCGGACATTGTTCTTCTCACACCTGACAGTAATCCAGCAGATGTACGTACTGTATGACGTAAATACGTTAGTGCAAGCACTCCCGGAAGCTATAGAGCAGGGGTTCTCAACCTTTTGCAAGCTGGGCCCCCCCAAAGCTGGTTCGTTGCAGTTGGGGCCCCAGTGCCCCATGCCCAGATCCCCCATCCCCCCGCCCCGCCCCGCCCCGCTCTACCTTGCATAGATAGATAGATAGATAGATAGATAGATAGATAGATAGATAGATAGATAGATAGATAGATAGATAGATAGATAGCCCTAGGCTATTATTTTTAGGCCCACATTATTATTATTACCATCATCAGTAGCGGTAGGTAGGCCTATTATCATTTCTAGGCTATTGTTATAATTGGCAGTAGCACCAGACTTCTAATGTGAGCTTGCAGGCATTATTATTATTATTATTATGAGTAGTATAGACCTATCACCATTACTAGGCTATTGCTATATAATTGTGAGGTTACATGCTTTTTTTTGTTATTATTATTATTATTATTATTATTATTATCATCATCAGTAGGCCTATCATCATTACTAGGCTATTGCTATAATTGGCAGTAGCACCAGACTTCTAATGTGAGCTTGCAGGCATTATTATTATTATTACTATTATTATTATTATTATTATGAGTAGTATATGCCTATCATTATTACAAGGCTATTGCTATATAATTATGAGGTTACATGCTTTATTGTTGTTGTTATTATTATTATCATTATTATTATCATCAGTTGGCCTATTATCATTACTAGTCTAACTCTTGGACTGAACGTATTTTTTGCCAGATGCATTCAAATAGTCACCAGAGTAAAGAAATGTATATTATATGTGAATTATGTGCGCCGTTTGGAAGTAATTTTGATAAAACTTGCTGTATAAGCGAAAGAGCACGAACGTTCTGCATTCGGGTTGTTCCGGAATGCGACGTCACAAACAGAACTAGTACCGTGCATCAGCCTGCAAATACTACGTCTTTTGCTACCGATTTGTTCAATTTTATTAATAACTCTTACTCTACGTACAAAAAAATTAATTAAAAAAATGTCTGATACATCTTCAAACTCCCCCTCAAGCATCGGCGACTCAGATAAGGAATATATATACGAAGAAACGGAGTTTGAACAAGGTGAACCTGAGGAGACTATATCCAACGCTGGCCAACACATAGAGCCCATGCTCCATTGTAAGTACCCCTCACAATCCTCGCTTGTGAAGTGTGAATTGCATAAAACACTTTTGTCACTGCCGGCAATCCAGTCCTTTTGTGTTTCTTTTACGAATGTATCCCATTTCTTTCGGACCTTTTAATCATTCGGCCAAGTACGTAGTGCTACTTTCTGGCCTGCATTAGACCGCGGTGAAGTTGGCTTGACATGGACATTCAAGCTCCGCGGCGTCAGCGGAGCACTCTTGAGAAACAAAAATCAAATCAGATTTATTGACGGTCCCACCACGTATGGGAGAAGGGAGCAGCTGAGACACGCTAGCCGAAATCGGAGTCCTTCAACCGGATCAACCGTGAGCTAGATCCCGCTGACTCCGCGGAGGTTGAATGTCCAATGTCAAGCTAACTTCACCGCGGTCTGCACTACAGCTGCTAACTACGGCGATTTTTTTTTTTATATACATACATGTACAATGTATGCAAACCCTCTGGCATGAGTCTGTGAAAAGGATTAATAGGACAAAAACACCGAAATAATCCTTAGTGAACAATGTTTGTTTAAACCTACCGGGCGGCTCGTCCTCTCTGCTGAAGCGCTGTGTGTCTGCTGTGTGTCCGCTTTCTGATGTTAAACAAACATGTCTGAACGTCCATCCATCCATTTTCTGACCGCTTAATCCCTCATGGGGTCGCTTGGATTGCTGGTGTCTATGTCCCGATATAAAATAATTCTTAGCCATCCAGTGGGTTCATGGTTCCATGCTCTCTCATGTGTATTGCCTGCCGTGTTTATAAGGCAGCTAAGCTACTAGCTATGTCGCCGTACAAGCCTTGGACAGCATTTCACAGACTCCCTCCGTCCCTTCAGGCTTTTGCTGTATAAATCTGGCAATATGATACCATCAACCATCAACTTACTCTTAAAACGATCTTGCGATACGTTATCTAAAGAAGAAAAATATGCCGAGAACTCGTCAGCTTCCTTCCAGTCCGGCGCGCATGAGCGAAAAACCCGGATGAAAACCGCTTATCACCTGCATTTGCGCTCACTATCGACAAAACAATCAAATTTGTTCAAAACTTTTTTTTTTAAATCAGTCCAAACACATTTTAATTTTTATTCAGGAGTTATGTATATACAAAACTTTAACTTTTTATGAAAGTAGTTTAGTGATAAAAAAAAGTGCAAATTTTTTTTTCCCAGTTTTTTTCCACTCCCATCCTGTAGCCTACTCGCGCCCCCCCGGGAGAGTGTCGGCGCATTCTATAGAGAATGCATTGCAGAGCCTGCGTATTGAAAAAAAAAAACGTTCTTAACGTGAATGTCTATGAGAGAGATCAGGGCGATATTCAACCATGTTGAAATCGCCCAAAAAGAGGCGGGACACAGGAGGCGACGTACTCAATGTAACATTTAACGCAGATTGATTGGTTTAACTTATAAATTCCCTCCTCTCTCTTTCTCTCTTTGGTAGTGCGTCGCTCAATCGCCCTGATGAACAAACCGTCTCTGCTGAAATGTCAGCTGACCGCACGGAGATGACGCGGTCTGCTCATCCGCTCTTTGTTATTAGAGAACTGGGCCAAAGAAAAACCAGGCCGAGCCCACCCATGGAACTGGGCTGCATTTAGCACGGTCTGGTTGTGTCTGGCTTGGTTCAGTTCAGTTTGCATTTCATTTACACTCGATAGTTATCTCGGTTACCGAGCTCGGACTGGTCTCGGCACGGTTAAAAAGGCATAGTGTAAACGGGGTAAATAAAAACACTATCGAAGGACAGGACATGATCTAATACTAAAAGAAACCCCAAAATGACTTAAGGCCACAAGAACTGAAGTGTTGCTGCTGGAAACAGCAGGAACACTGAAAAATAACCAAAAGTGCAAAAGCAAAAATATCAAACTAGTGACACAACCAACATTTGTCAGGTTTAACAAAGTGTCACGGTAATACAGCAAACTAGAAACACAACCAGCAATTGTCAGGTTAACAGTGTCACAGCTAAACAGCAAACTAGTAACACAATCAGCAATTGTCAGGTTAACAAGAGTGTTACAGCTAAAACCTGTGTGTGTGTGAATCGTCCTGTGCTTGTGTGGATCTTGTCCTGTGCATGTATGAATCACATATGTATTTGTAAATATTGAGATTATTCTAGCTTCATAGTTTTACAACTAAAAGTCAAGGTTTTCCATCATACTTATGGCAGTTGTTGACGCCAACTACAAGTTTGTGTATGTCTAACAAAGACCCGGTTTGTTACTGGTGAAGTAGACACATAGCTCTTACCTGAAACACTGGAACATGCACATAGCACTTTTGATAGCACACTGCACTTTAAAGTCTTTACTAATTTGCACATCACCAGGGCTCCGGCCTGTAAAAATAAGAATTATGAATGTGATTTTGGTAATGTCATTTAAGTGTCAGTGTGTAGTGTTTGTGGTATGTTTTAAAAGGTTTTAGAGTGGTGTAATGTGTTTGTTTTTTTCTAACCTCCTTTTTGTGTCCAGGTGTCTGGCAAAAGGATTCCCCAGAGACCAGACACCTATTTGAAACCTTCCGGGCCAGACCAAAAGTGAAGAGGCAGGGGGGAGTTGTTTATTGGTTTTAGAATTGCTGGAAAATTATTTATTGTATTTATGTTTGATTTAGGATTTTGTCTATTTAATTGGTGGGTTTATTTTTACATAATTATTTGTGGGTTTTTTATAGAGGAATTATACATTGGTTTTAAAATAACTGTTTGTACACCCCTAGTGGTTTTACCTAGTTGGGTGTGGCCCCTTTAAAATGCCATCTTGTTCATTCATGAGAGAGTTGGATTTAGTGGAGTTTGGAATGTAACCTACAGTTCTGCTGCTACTAGGTAAAAACCCTTAAAACTTTAACTGCTTAACTTCCATGCACTTTTGAATGCACTTGCACTTTTTTTTTTTGGACTTTTTTGTAGTGATGGTGAGATGAAGCCTCATGAGGCATTGAACCACTTGAGCCAACTGGTTCGAGAAAGGGTTCATTTCTTGGAGCTTCATGTGCACACGAAACCACCTACTGGCCAGGTGTATAATCACAGCCAGCTGTATCTTAACACGTGTGATGCATTGATTTTTTTGTCTATTATGGCTCTTGGGAATGACTTCACAAAAGGTGTAGGACGAAATCATTTGTCTACATAAATTATGTATACACATATGTGTATTATAAAATATTGTTTGAATGTATTCTCTCTGTGTGTAATTATTCCCAAAATAGTAGTGTCATGTGATATGGCATGGTGTGTAATAATCAGACCTTTCAACTTTGATTAAAAATTAAGAGTGAGATTGTGCTAATTTTGGGGGCGGGCGGGATTATGGTCAACAATTTCCCCTCAGCAGCAACACTGAAGCACACAGAGGTTCACGCTGCGTCTTTACACATGATCCAGCTGCTCATGTCTCCCTCCTTTCAGCTCAATGCACTTCTAGACTGTAACAGTTTATAACATTCTCATCACCTTTCACAGCGACAGGTTTCTCAGTCAGTCGCCGCACTGACCAGACAAATTTCTATTGCTCTCGTCAGTGCGGCGGGCGGATTTTACCCCCGTTGGTGCGCTGCGTGCAACGGATAAACAGTGGGGAAAATGCATAACTAAATACTGTAAAGGGCTCCTACAAAGGGAACAGGGGTACTGACAGGTTTGAGATGAAGCCCCTGATCTTACAAGTTCTTTAAAATGACCTTTAAAAGTGCGCAGCTGAATTAAAGCGCGAGGCAGCACGCCCACCGAAGCGCCACTGATTCTAAGTTGTTAAACACAAAAGCGCATGAAACACAGCTAGTAACTGTCCTATTGACTTTAACTGGCACACGTTGCTACCGATGTGAGGACATTAAACGTAGTGATTCACGTTTTGAATGGTTAACGGTGATAAAAGCACCTGCTCCGAGGGAAAAGAGGGGGGGGAGCAAGCGCTGAGGCACAGAAATACGGTGCATGTAGTTAAAAAATGCAGAATTAATAAAAATGAAACTTATAAACAGACCAGGTGGCATTTTAAACTGCATCTGGTTAGCAGAACTGTTTTATGATCCAGCGTGCAGCCATGACTGGTTCTGAATGAACCGGTCATCTGGCAAAATCTGAGCCACTTCCCGAAGCAGTCACGTGGTACAGCCGGGCAGCGAGGCTTCGGACATCATCGTTTTCGGCTCCTCCCCTAAATGAAGCAAGCTTTGATACGCGCTTTACAGAAACGCCCCCTCCATTACTCGACACACGCCTCTAAGCCTCCGCACATCACGTAACATCACTACTTTTTTGAGTTGAAAATAAAAAGGACGTGGAAATTGAGGACCTCAAAACTGCTTGACCTTCCATTTTTTTGTTCATTGGTACCAACACTGTTTATTCCACCGCTTGTGCCAACCTGACCGCACTGATCCAAACGGTAGGATAGGGTCGACAGTTTGCAAACACAGGGACACAGGGAAGGGTGTTTGAAGCAAGAGTGTTTGCTCATTCTGACCTTAGAGATGCTATGGACATAGACACACTGAATTCCCCCACGCCCCCCGATGACACCCTGCCAGGCACTGATAATGTGATGCCCTACATGCTCATTGCTGATGACGTGTATCTCCTCTAACCAGATCTGATGAAACCATATCCCTTTCTGAACCTAAACAACAATCAGCGGGTCTCCAACTACCGTCTTACCAGAGCATGGTGTGTTGTGGAGAATGCTTTTGGAATTCTGGTGAATCAGTTCAGGGTTTTCAGAACAACTATTTGCCTGTATCCAGACAAGGTAGTCACATTGTCTTCACATGTCTTAGTCTCCCAACTTTCTCTGGCAGTGGAAGTCTGAGGCCTACGTACCACCTGGCTATGTAGATTATGAGGATGCAAACTACCAGCTGATTGAAGGAGCATGGAGAAAGGAGGGGGCACTTCAGTCCATTTCAGCAGGCCCAGCACGCAACCCATCAATGAATGCAAAAAGACAACGGGAGGTTCTTTGTCATTACTTTGTCTCACCTGCAGGAAGCATGTCATGGCAAGAAGACATGGCGTAGGTCAAGGACCAAAGTTAAAAGACTATTTTGAGCTTTTTTTCTCTTTTTATATAGAAACGAAAATTATATAAAATTGTAGTTACCGAACACCCTTCATATCATCTACCTATTCATAGTTAGGGGTGTTTTTTAAAAAAGTTGGAAATTTGAATACTTATGTTTACAATTTTCTGATTCCATTAAAGCCATACACATGACAATGATGTGTGCCACACAATTTTATTCTGAAGTTTACCCATCATACAGCCTACCTTAACAAGTTTTTAAATCTTAAAACACATTAGAAAACATAAATGTACCTTAATTGGAAATAAATAATTTACTCTTTTAGTGAAATATTTTTATTATAAAGATTACACTGGAGTAAAAAATTTGATCAGTTACTCAGGTCAGATAATTTCACACTTAATTATCACTAGGCGTAGGTTGTCAGGTATGTTGTTACTTTGTATCATGTTAATAACTTCAGGGTGTTTTTTGACTATGCACAATTTAGGTGTGCATTTCTTTTGATTTTAACATTATGTCCATCATGTCCCCACCGATATCCCCTTTATACGGTGGTTATATGAACTTACTCTTGGTGTAGATTCTATATGTCTGTGGATGACATGGCCCTTCAAAAATGTATCCACTTCTGCTCTGGAGTCAGTCAGTGGTTTCTGGCCACTGCCGCTGGGCTTGGGTTTAAGTAGTTTCCCATATTGTGTCCGGAGTGATGCCACACAGGTTTTAACCTCATTCACTACAAAAGAAACAAGTGTATTTCATGACGTATATTGCCACTAATTCTCTTTCTCTCTACACACAAATAGGTGTGGGTGATATATCGAATTACTCGATGTATTTCGAGTTTTCCTCGGCACAATATTGAAAATGGCGTTATCGTGACCATCACGTGCAAATTTTCACAGCAAGATTAAGCCGTTGTATTTAATTCACTGTGAGTTTAGTTTCTCCCACATTCTGTGAACACATTATTCTTTCAGCCTCCAAGCCGGAAAGCGCTCTGGCGCAAACACGCATACACAACAACGTACCCGTGCGATTACTTACGTTGATGAGACAGCGAAAACCCTGGCAACAGTGGGCGTTTCAAGCAGTAGTTTGAATTTCACAAGAAGGATGTCGAACAAAATGCGGTAATTTGCAAAACATGCCGTAACACCATTGCCACAAAAGGTAGCAGTAGCACAAATTTGTTCCACCTAAAAAGTCATCCAGTGCAACTCTTGTAAACTCCGCGTGTCGACACCCGACACCGAAGGAAACTTTAATTAAACCAGCCGTAAAACTGTTGAAACTGGCGTCTTCCTTTGCTAAATTCCATATGGCAGAAAAAAAACCGTTTCCCAGCACCTAAAGAGCAACGGAAATATTTTTGAGATGCTCTGAATATGTAGCTGCGACTGGTCAGTTGATTTTATAGTTACAATACAAGCTTTTGTTTTTGGGATTTTCACATTTTTATTATACAGATTTATATATCTTAAGCACAAAAGAGCACCATTTATTTCAGGTTTATTTTGTGTCAGATTTTTCCTTGGTGTTCCTTTTGGCCGCTGGGATGTTCTGTTTTTTAAGGTCAAGTGTTGATCACGAAAGAGCTCTAATGTGACAATATTGTAATTTGTGAAAAGCTTCTATGTGCAGCTGTGGTTAAAAATGGCTAAAATATAACATTTTAAATTTTTATTTTGCAAAAAAAATTTTAAACAAAAACATTTGACACGTTGGTATATGAGATATACCAATGCAACTTTAGGCACTATGTGGCTAAAAACATTTGTTATTCAAGGTTATTTAAATATATACTGATATATATCGTGTATCGCGATATAGCACAAAGATATTGTGATATTAGATTTTCTTCTTATCGCCCACCCCTACACACAAACACGTGCGCGTCCACCCCCACACCACCAACCACTACAATAAAAGTTAGCCTGAACTATGCTGCTAGTCAAGAGAAAAATGTACCAGGTAGCTGTAATTGGGCGGCATTCTCCCCCCAACCTTTCTCCCTAATATTTTGGTCGTGGTAGCTCTGGGAGGCAACATCAAAGAGACTGGGGTGATCTTGCCTGAGTTCCACAAGTTGCTCGATTGACACACGTACCACCATAGACATAATATAAGAGTAGACCCCGCATTGACTGTTTCAGGTTCCTACAGTCTTCACAGCCCCCGCAGCGGCCGTTGAAAGGTGCCATGTTAAGTCAATGGACCTCCTAGGAGCCTCTGGCTAGCAGCATTGTCATGGAGACTCACTGACAGCTGCAGCCCTCTCTGTCTATAAAGGCAGAAGAACCCTAGCTAAGCAGAAGTTGGTAGGACCTTCCTAAAGCTACTTGCCTGCACTTTCGATCTGAGCTATACTGTATCCATATATGGGCATGCATTTCTTGGACCATAAGGGGTTTGGTCCCCCATTGAAAAGCATTGGATGTTTGACACCTCATAGCTTTGAGATGCTTTAGGCGACGTAGCCCAAATTTCTTGTGGTGCTTTCTCTCTAAAGGAAGAACAGACTCTGTGAAGCAAAAGTTGGTGAGACCTTCCTAGAGGTACTTCCGGTTAGCAACATGCTAACAGTTAGCTGCTAACAAGCTTGTGTTCAGTATCAACGGGTAATTGTACTCTGTCAGTTTGGTCCAAATCCTGTACTGGGAAGTGCCTCAAATAGGGGTGCCAATACTTAATGTCACCAAACGTGACCAAAGTTCATGGGTCATGGGTCCTTTAGCAACTCAGCCTCACCACATCTGGGCCCAGAACTCAACATTTGACCAAAATGGTCAGTAGTGCCATTTCCCACAGGTGGGTGGTGCTGTATTGGCCAATTGGGTCGTGTCTGGTTATCATGCCAGGTCCTGTTGGAAGCAAAGGCCCAATAGGAAAGCATGTGAAATCCCAAATGGGACAGAAAACTGACACATGGCTGAAAGTCACATGAAAATTTTAAAATGTTAAGAGGAAGTGACTGTGCGATTTCAGATTCCTACATTGATCACAGCCGCTGCAGCGGGCGTTGAAAGTTGCCATTGTATCCCAATGGAGCTTCTCCCTCTGGCCCTCAGAGTTCCGTCGTCATGGAAACTCACTGACACAGCTGCAGCGGCCCGTCTACAGAAGTGCAGACACTTTGCTCACAGTAAGTCCCATTGGATTATAATGGAGAACTTTGCCTCGAACAATGCTTCATATCTCCTGATCCATAAATGGTAGAGACGTAATTTTTTCTGCGTTTAGTTCGTAACGGATAGGGTAATAAGATAAGCTATAGTTTTTTGCTGGAAAAAGTTAAATAAAGGCGTAAAAAATTATGATCTAAAGGAGATTTTTATGGAATTTCAGAAATCCTCTAAAAAGGGTCCCGAACAAATCGCTGTAACTGTAAAAGTATAAGAGATATCAAAATAATTCTTTCACCATGAGTATCAGCAGGCTTTTGAGGACCATGAAGCTTATTTTTATGTTTGTACAAAAATCGGTGTAGACAGAGCGACGATGTAAAAAAGTGGTTGATGTGGGAAAATGCAGCTCCAAAGCGTTTTTAGGATTTTGCACATTCGCTACTCCCGAACAAATTGTTCCTGCGGAACAATCGTAACAGTTATCCACAAAATTCCTTTTTTTGTGAGTGCCAGAAGGGTTGGGACATTCATGTGTGAAAGTCTCATGTCTGTACATAAAACGGTTTAGGAGTAGCGACGATGCGAAAACATGTGATGTTTTGGATTTTCAGACGTCATTTTTCAAAACCGCTCCATAGGAAATGAATGGGGGAGGTTTCGGGTTTGTGTTGGTCTGAGGTGATTTGCGAAAAATCTATAAATGCCACACGAATGAGGGCTACATTTCCCGAATCCTGACAAAAATACCTACGTTTTGATGTATAATCTGTCTACGTAGAGTGAAAATTGAGCGAGTAAGGTCAAGCTGTTCGGAGTTTTGAAATCTTTAAAAAAGCTAGAGTGGGCCACTCTAGCGGTTGGAGAATTCCGTCATTGACTTTCATTGTAAACGATGATTTCGCTGATTTTTGGACATGAGCTTTGAGGAGTAACTGTGAAGAGACGATAAAAGATATCCACATCCCATTTTCACTTCTGAGTAGGTCACAGATATATCTACAAACTGGAAGTTAAACGGTGTTCGTAGGTGAAAGCATGACGACACAGTACAGCATTGAAAATGGTCATTTTGAGGCTTTTTTGAGGCTTTCTTTCTACCCGACTCCATTCATTCCTATGGGTTTTTTTGGGGGTGGTTTTTCGCTAATTTTGTTGCCATGGTAACTCGAAACCCCAATAAACATAGTAGCACACATCTCGAGACCGAGCCGGACGTTTTGATATATATATTGTGGGGGTACACACTACGGTTCGGGCCGCATTAATCGTGAAGGAAGAAAAATAAAGAATACTAGAAAAATTTCTGAAGAAATTTAGCAAGGCGCCTGCCATTTGGTGCGTACCGTACCGTCAGAAATAGCAACAGGAAGCCACACTGCGAATTTCAGCTTCCTACAGTCTTCACAGCCCCCGCAACGGCCGTTGAAAGGTGCCATGTTAAGTCAATGGACCTCCTAGGAGCCTCTTGCTAGCAGCGTTGTCATGGAGACTCACTGACAGCTGCAGCCCTCTCTCTGTCTGTAAAGGCAGAAGAACTCTGGCTAAGCAGCAGTTGGTAGGACCTTCCTAAAGCTATTTCCGTTAGCAACATGCTAACGGTTAGCCGCTAGCATGGCTGTGTTCAGTATCACCGGGTGATGTTACTCTGTTAGTTTGGTTGAAATCCTGTACTGAGAAGTGCCTAAAAAGGGAGAAAATGCTAAAATTCACCAAATCTGTCAAGCAGAAGTTTGTACAGACTTCCTAGAGCTACTTCCGGTTAGCAACATGCTAACCGTTAGCCGCTAACATGGTTGTGTTTGGTATCACTGGGTGAGTGTACTCTGTTAGTTTGGTCCAAATCCTGTACTGGGATGAGCCTTAAATAGGGAGAAAAAACTTTGTTTATAACGTTGCCATGGTAACTGAAAATGGCGGGTGGTACAAAAAAATACTTCATGGGATCAGCATATATGTTTTGATATACACACTGTGGGGATTATAATACAAAAATCTTAGTCTGCCACGCCGGGTTTCGATCCCACGACCTCTTGCATGCAAAGCCTGCACTTTCCAACAGAGATATACTGTAGCGCCATATATGGGCATGCAGTATTGGGACCATAAGGGGTTTGGTCCCCCATTGAAAAGCATTGGATGTTTGACACCTGATAGCTTGGAGATGCTTTATGCCACGTAGCCCAAATTTCTTGTGGAGCTTTCTATCTAAAGTAAGAACAGACTCTGTGAAGCAGAAGATGGTGAGACCTTTCTAGAGCTACTTCCGGTTAGCAACATGCTAACAGTAAGCCGCTAAGATGGTTGTGTTCAGTATCACCGGGTGATTGTACTCTGTCAGTTTGGTCCAAATCCTGTACTGGGAAGTGCCTCAAATAGGGGTGCCAATACTTAATGTCACCAAACGTGACCAAAGTTCATGGGTCAGATTGGCCTCCTTTAGCAACTTAGCCTCACCACATCTGGGCCCAGAACTCAACATTTGACCAAAATGTTGTGTAGTGCTATTTTCCACATGTGGGTGGTGCTGTATTGGCCAATTGGGTCGTGTCTGGTTATCATGCCAGGTCCTGTTGGAAGCAAAGGCCCAATAGGAAAGCATGTGAAATCCCAAATGGGACAGAAAACTGACACATGGCTGAAAGTCACATGAAAATTTTAAAATGTTAAGAGGAAGTGACTGTGCGAATTTCAGATTTCTACATTAATCACAGCCGCTGCAGTGAGCGATGAAAGTTGCCATTGTATCTCAAAGGAGAGTCTCCCTCTGGCCCTCAGAGTTCCGTCGTCATGGAAACTCACTGACACACCTGCAGCTGCTTGTCTACACAAGTGCAGACACTTTGCTCACAGTAAGTCCCATTGGATTATAATGGAGAACTTTGCCCCGAACAACGCTTCATATCTCCTGATCCCTAAATGGTAGAGAGGTAATTTTTTTTGCGTTTAGTTCGTAACGGATAGGGGAAGAAGAAAAGCTATCGTTTTTTGCTAGAAAAAGTTTAATAAAGGCGTAAAAAATTATGATCTAAATTGGATTTTTATGGATTTTTAGAAATCCTCTAAAAAGGGTCCCGAACAAATCGATGTAACTCAAAAAGTATAAGAGATATCAAAATAATTCTTTCACCATGAGTATCAGCAGGCTTTTGAGGACCATGAAGCTCATTTTTATGTTTGTACAAAAATCGGTGTAGACACAGCGACGATGTAAAAAAAGTGGTTGATGTGGGAAAATGCAGCTCCAAAGCGTTTTTAGGATTTTGCACATTCGCTACTCCCGAACAAATTGTTCCTGCGGGAAAACCGTAACAGTTATCCACAAAATTTTTTTTTGTGAGTGCCAGAAGGGTTGGGACATTCATGTGTGAAAGTCTCATGTCTGTACATAAAACGGTTTAGGAGTAGCGACGATGCGAAAACATGTGATGTTTTGGATTTTCAGACGTCATTTTTCAAAACCGCTCCATAGGAAATGAATGGGGGAGGTTTCGGGTTTGTGTTGGTCTGAGGTGATTTGCGAAAAATCTATAAATGCCACACGAATGAGGGCTACATTTCCCGAATCCTGACAAAAATACCTACGTTTTGATGTATAATCTGTCTACGTAGAGTGAAAATTGAGCGAGTAAGGTCAAGCTTTTCGGAGTTTTGAAATCTTTAAAAAAGCTAGAGTGGGCCACTCTAGCGGTTGGAGAATTCCGTCATTGACTTTCATTGTAAACGATGATTTCGCTGATTTTTGGACATGAGCTTTGAGGAGTAACTGTGAAGAGACGATAAAAGATATCCACATCCCATTTTCACTTCTGAGTAGGTCACAGATATATCTACAAACTGGAAGTTAAACGGTGTTCGTAGGTGAAAGCATGACGACACAGTACAGCGTTGAAAATGGTCATTTTGAGGCTTTTTTGAGGCTTTCTTTCTACCCGACTCCATTCATTCCTATGGGTTTTTTTGGGGGTGGTTTTTCGCTAATTTTGTTGCCATGGTAACTCGAAACCCCAATAAACGTAGTAGCACACATCTCGAGACCGAGCCGGACGTTTTGATATATATATTGTGGGGGTACACACTACGGTTCGGGCCGCATTAATCGTGAAGGAAGAAAAATAAAGAATACTAGAAAAATTTCTGAAGAAATTTAGCAAGGCGCCTGCCATTTGGTGCGTACCGTACCGTCAGAAATAGCAACAGGAAGCCACACTGCGAATTTCAGCTTCCTACAGTCTTCACAGCCCCCGCAACGGCCGTTGAAAGGTGCCATGTTAAGTCAATGGACCTCCTAGGAGCCTCTTGCTAGCAGCGTTGTCATGGAGACTCACTGACAGCTGCAGCCCTCTCTCTGTCTGTAAAGGCAGAAGAACTCTGGCTAAGCAGCAGTTGGTAGGACCTTCCTAAAGCTATTTCCGTTAGCAACATGCTAACGGTTAGCCGCTAGCATGGCTGTGTTCAGTATCACCGGGTGATGTTACTCTGTTAGTTTGGTTGAAATCCTGTACTGAGAAGTGCCTAAAAAGGGAGAAAATGCTAAAATTCACCAAATCTGTCAAGCAGAAGTTTGTACAGGCTTCCTAGAGCTACTTCCGGTTAGCAACATGCTAACCGTTAGCCGCTAACATGGTTGTGTTTGGTATCACTGGGTGAGTGTACTCTGTTAGTTTGGTCCAAATCCTGTACTGGGATGAGCCTTAAATAGGGAGAAAAAACTTTGTTTATAACGTTGCCATGGTAACTGAAAATGGCGGGTGGTACAAAAAAATACTTCATGGGATCAGCACATATGTTTTGATATACACACTGTGGGGATTATAATACAAAAATCTTAGTCTGCCACGCCGGGTTTCGATCCCACGACCTCTTGCATGCAAAGCCTGCACTTTCCAACAGAGATATACTGTAGCGCCATATATGGGCATGCAGTATTGGGACCATAAGGGGTTTGGTCCCCCATTGAAAAGCATTGGATGTTTGACACCTGATAGCTTGGAGATGCTTTATGCCACGTAGCCCAAATTTCTTGTGGAGCTTTCTATCTAAAGTAAGAACAGACTCTGTGAAGCAGAAGATGGTGAGACCTTTCTAGAGCTACTTCCGGTTAGCAACATGCTAACAGTAAGCCGCTAAGATGGTTGTGTTCAGTATCACCGGGTGATTGTACTCTGTCAGTTTGGTCCAAATCCTGTACTGGGAAGTGCCTCAAATAGGGGTGCCAATACTTAATGTCACCAAACGTGACCAAAGTTCATGGGTCAGATTGGCCTCCTTTAGCAACTTAGCCTCACCACATCTGGGCCCAGAACTCAACATTTGACCAAAATGTTGTGTAGTGCTATTTTCCACATGTGGGTGGTGCTGTATTGGCCAATTGGGTCGTGTCTGGTTATCATGCCAGGTCCTGTTGGAAGCAAAGGCCCAATAGGAAAGCATGTGAAATCCCAAATGGGACAGAAAACTGACACATGGCTGAAAGTCACATGAAAATTTTAAAATGTTAAGAGGAAGGGAAGTGACTGTGCGAATTTCAGATTTCTACATTAATCACAGCCGCTGCAGTGAGCGATGAAAGTTGCCATTGTATCTCAAAGGAGAGTCTCCCTCTGGCCCTCAGAGTTCCGTCGTCATGGAAACTCACTGACACACCTGCAGCTGCTTGTCTACACAAGTGCAGACACTTTGCTCACAGTAAGTCCCATTGGATTATAATGGAGAACTTTGCCCCGAACAACGCTTCATATCTCCTGATCCCTAAATGGTAGAGAGGTAATTTTTTTTGCGTTTAGTTCGTAACGGATAGGGGAAGAAGAAAAGCTATCGTTTTTTGCTAGAAAAAGTTTAATAAAGGCGTAAAAAATTATGATCTAAATTGGATTTTTATGGATTTTTAGAAATCCTCTAAAAAGGGTCCCGAACAAATCGATGTAACTCAAAAAGTATAAGAGATATCAAAATAATTCTTTCACCATGAGTATCAGCAGGCTTTTGAGGACCATGAAGCTCATTTTTATGTTTGTACAAAAATCGGTGTAGACACAGCGACGATGTAAAAAAAGTGGTTGATGTGGGAAAATGCAGCTCCAAAGCGTTTTTAGGATTTTGCACATTCGCTACTCCCGAACAAATTGTTCCTGCGGGAAAACCGTAACAGTTATCCACAAAATTTTTTTTTGTGAGTGCCAGAAGGGTTGGGACATTCATGTGTGAAAGTCTCATGTCTGTACATAAAACGGTTTAGGAGTAGCGATGATGCGGAAACATGTGATGTTTTGGATTTTTAGACGTCATTTTTCAAAACCACTCCATAGGAAATGAATGGGGGAGGTTCCGGGTTTGTGTCGGTCTGAGGTGATTTGCGAAAAATCTATAAATGCCACACCAATGAGGGTTACATTTCCCGAATCCTGACAAAAATACCTACGTTTTGATGTATAATTTGTCTACGTAGAGTGAAAATTGAGCGAGTAAGGTCAAGCTGTTTGGAGTTTTGAAATCTTTAAAAAAGCTAGAGTGGGCCACTCTAGCGGTTGGAGAATTCCGTCATTGACTTTCATTGTAAACGATGATTTCGCTGATTTTTGGACATGAGCTTTGAGGAGTAACTGTGAAGAGACGATAAAAGATATCCACATCCCATTTTCACTTCTGAGTAGGTCACAGATATATCTACAAACTGGAAGTTAAACGGTGTTCGTAGGTGAAAGCATGACGACACAGTACAGCGTTGAAAATGGTCATTTTGAGGCTTTTTTGAGGCTTTCTTTCTACCCGACTCCATTCATTCCTATGGGTTTTTTTGGGGGTGGTTTTTCGCTAATTTTGTTGCCATGGTAACTCGAAACCCCAATAAACGTAGTAGCACACATCTCGAGACCGAGCCGGACGTTTTGATATATATATTGTGGGGGTACACGCTACGGTTCGGGCCACATTAATCGTGAAGGAAGAAAAATAAAGAATACTAGAAAAATTTCTGAAGAAATTTAGCAAGGCGCCTGCCACTTGGTGCGTACCGTACCGTCAGAAATACCAACAGGAAGCCACACTGCGAATTTCAGCTTCCTACGGTCTTCACAGCCCCCGCAACGGCCGTTGAAAGGTGCCATGTTAAGTCAATGGACCTCCTAGGAGCCTCTTGCTAGCAGCGTTGTCATGGAGACTCACTGACAGCTGCAGCCCTCTCTCTGTCTGTAAAGGCAGAAGAACTCTGGCTAAGCAGCAGTTGGTAGGACCTTCCTAAAGCTATTTCCGTTAGCAACATGCTAACGGTTAGCCGCTAGCATGGCTGTGTTCAGTATTATCGGGTGATGTTACTCTGTTAGTTTGGTTGAAATCCTGTACTGAGAAGTGCCTAAAAAGGGAGAAAATGTTAAAATTAACCAAATCTGTCAAGCAGAAGTTTGTACAGGCTTCCTAGAGCTACTTCCGGTTAGCAACATGCTAACCGTTAGCCGCTAACATGGTTGTGTTTGGTATCACTGGGTGAGTGTACTCTGTTAGTTTGGTCCAAATCCTGTACTGGGATGAGCCTTAAATAGGGAGAAAAAACGTCGTTTATAACGTTGCCATGGTAACTGAAAATGGCGGGTGGTACAAAAAAATACTTCATGGGATCAGCACATATGTTTTAATATACACACTGTGGGGATTATAATACAAAAATCTTAGTCTGCCACGCCGGGTTTCGATCCCACGACCTCTTGCATGCAAAGCCTGCACTCTCCATCTGAGCTATACTGTAGCGCCATATATGGGCATGCAGTATTGGGACCATAAAGGGTTTGGTTCCCCCATTGAAAAGCATTGGATGTTTGACACCTGATAGCTTGGAGATGCTTTATGCCACGTAGCCCAAATTTCTTGTGGAGCTTTCTCTCTAAAATAAGAACAGACTCTGTGAAGCAGAAGATGGTGAGACCTTTCTAGAGCTACTTCCGGTTAGCAACATGCTAACAGTTAGCCGCTAACATGGTTGTGTTCAGTATCACTGGGTGATTGTACTCTGTCAGTTTGGTCCAAATCCTGTACTGGGAAGTGCCTCAAATAGGGGTGCCAATACTTAATGTCACCAAACGTGACCAAAGTTCATTGGTCAGATTGGCCTCCTTTAGCAACTCAGCCTCACCACATCTGGGCCCAGAACTCAACATTTGACCAAAATGGTGTGTAGTGCCATTTCCCACATGTGGGTGGTGCTGTATTGGCCAAGTGGGTCGTGTCTAGGCATCATGCCAGGTCCTGTTGGAAGCAAAGACCCAATAGGAAAGCATGTAAAATCCAAAATGGGACAGTAAACTGACACATGGCTGAAAGTCACATGAAAATTTTAAAATGTTAAGAGGAAGTGACTGTGCGAATTTCAGATTTCTACATTAATCACAGCCGCTGCAGCTGGCGTCGAAAGTTGCCATTCTATCTCAATGGAACGTCTCCCAATGGCCCTCAGAGTTCCGTCGTCATGGAAACTCACTGACACAGCTGCAGCGGGCCAGTCTAAAAAGTGCAGACACTTGGTGTCCAAGTCTGCCTATTGGATTATAATGGAGAACTTTGCCTCGAACAACGCACGATTTCTCCGGAACCGTAAATGGTAGAGACGTAATTTTTTCTGTGTTTATTTCGTAAAGGATAGAGGAAGAAGACTTGCTATCGGTTTTTTGCTGGAAAAAGTTTAATAAAGGCGTAAAAAATTATGATCTAAAGGACATTTTTATGAAATTTCAGAAATCCTCTGAAAATGATCCCGAACAAATCGCTCTGGCTAAAAAAGTATAAGAGATATCAAAATAATTCTTTCACTGTGAGTATCAGCAGGCTTTTGATGACCATGTAGCTCATTTTCATATTTTTACAAAAATCGGTGTAGGCACAGCGACGATGTAAAAAAGTGGATGATGTGGGAAAATGCAGCTCCAAAGCGATTTCAGGATTTTGCACATTCGCTACTCCCGAACAAATTGTTCCTGTGGAAAAACCGTAACAGTTATCCACAAAATTCATTTTTCTTGAGTGCCAGAAGGGTTGGGACATTCATGTGTGAAAGTCTCATGCCTATACATGAAAACGGTTTAGGAGTAGCGACGATGCGAAAACATGTGATGTTTTGGATTTTTCAGACGTCATTTTTCAAAACCGCTCCATAGGAAATGAATGGGGGAGGTTTCGGGTTTGTGTCGGTCTGAGGTGATTTGCGAAAAATCTATAAATGCCACACCAATGAGGGTTACATTTCCCGAATCCTGACAAAAATACCTACGTTTTGATGTATAATTTGTCTACGTAGAGTGAAAATTGAGCGAGTAAGGTCAAGTTGTTCGGAGTTTTTGAAATCTTTAAAAAAGCTAGAGTGGGCCACTCTAGCGGTTTGGAGAATTCCGTCATTGACTTTCATTGTAAACGATGATTTCGCTGATTTTTGGACATGAGCTTTGAGGAGTAACTGTGAAGAGACGATAAAAGATATCCACATCCCGTTTTCACTTCTGAGTAGGTCACAGATATATCTACAAACTGGAAGTTAAACGGTGTTCATAGGTGAAAGCATGGCGACACAGTACAGCTTTGAAAATGGTCCTTTTGAGGGTTTTTTGAGGCTTTCTTTCTCCCCGACTCCATTCATTCCTATGGGGTTGTTTTGGGGTGGTTTTTCGCTTATTTTGTTGCCATGGTAACTCGAAATCCCAATAAAAGTAGTAGCACACATCTCGAGATCGAGCCACAGGTTTTGATGCCTATATTGTGGGGGTGCACGCTATGTTTTGGGCCGCATTAATCGTGAAGGAAGAAAAATAAAGAATACTAGAAAAATTTCTGAAGAAATTTAGCAAGGTGCCTGCCACTTGGTGCGTATTGTACCGTCAGAAATAGCAACAGGAAGCCACACTGCGAATTTCAGCTTCCTATGCAACGGCCATTCACAGCCCCCGCAACGGCCATTGAAAGGTGCCATGTTAAGTCAATGGACCTCCTAGGAGCCTCTTGCTAGCAGCGTTGTCATGGAGACTCACTGACAGCTGCAGCCCTCTCTCTGTCTGTAAAGGCAGAAGAACTCTGGCTAAGCAGCAGTTGGTAGGACCTTCCTAAAGCTATTTCCGTTAGCAACATGCTAACGGTTAGCCGCTAGCATGGCTGTGTTCAGTATCACCGGGTGATGTTACTCTGTTAGTTTGGTTGAAATCCTGTACTGAGAAGTGGCCTAAAAGGGAGAAAATGCTAAAATTCACCAAATCTGTCAAGCAGAAGTTTGTACAGACTTCCTAGAGCTACTTCCGGTTAGCAACATGCTAACCGTTAGCCGCTAACATGGTTGTGTTTGGTATCACTGGGTGAGTGTACTCTGTTAGTTTGGTCCAAATCCTGTACTGGGATGAGCCTTAAATAGGGAGAAAAAACTTTGTTTATAATGTTGCCATGGTAACTGAAAATGGCGGGTGGGTACAAAAAAATACTTCATGGGATCAGCACATATGTTTTGATATACACACTGTGGGGATTATAATACAAAAATCTTAGTCTGCCACGCCGGGTTTCGATCCCACGACCTCTTGCATGCAAAGCCTGCACTTTCCAACAGAGATATACTGTAGCGCCATATATGGGCATGCAGTATTGGGACCATAAGGGGTTTGGTCCCCCATTGAAAAGCATTGGATGTTTGACACCTGATAGCTTGGAGATGCTTTATGCCACGTAGCCCAAATTTCTTGTGGAGCTTTCTATCTAAAGTAAGAACAGACTCTGTGAAGCAGAAGATGGTGAGACCTTTCTAGAGCTACTTCCGGTTAGCAACATGCTAACAGTAAGCCGCTAAGATGGTTGTGTTCAGTATCACCGGGTGATTGTACTCTGTCAGTTTGGTCCAAATCCTGTACTGGGAAGTGCCTCAAATAGGGGTGCCAATACTTAATGTCACCAAACGTGACCAAAGTTCATGGGTCAGATTGGCCTCCTTTAGCAACTTAGCCTCACCACATCTGGGCCCAGAACTCAACATTTGACCAAAATGTTGTGTAGTGCTATTTTCCACATGTGGGTGGTGCTGTATTGGCCAATTGGGTCGTGTCTGGTTATCATGCCAGGTCCTGTTGGAAGCAAAGGCCCAATAGGAAAGCATGTGAAATCCCAAATGGGACAGAAAACTGACACATGGCTGAAAGTCACATGAAAATTTTAAATGTTAAGAGGAAGGGAAGTGACTGTGCGAATTTCAGATTTCTACATTAATCACAGCCGCTGCAGTGAGCGATGAAAGTTGCCATTGTATCTCAAAGGAG